>NC_136261.1:329644305-329831824 GCF_964187855.1 Myxine glutinosa
AAGACAAATGAGCGAGGGGTAAGGTCACAAGGGTACACGTCAATAAGGCAATGCAAGGCGAAATGCGTACGGAGAGCGAAATGAGAAAGCTCGTCCCTACCGTACGTCACCCCCCCTGTCACCTACACTACCCTTGCCCTTACCCCATATTTACAAAATCTACACATTTACAAATTCGTCGCTACTGTCACGTCTTCCCCACATTTCCCTTACACCAAATTCATCACCACAATCCCTCTAGCCAAAATTTGCCATCACCCAATTCGTCATCAATCCTCATAAGGAGGAAGAGATGGAACATCAAGCACAGTCACACCCACGTCATGCTGCGTCTCACATTCCAAACATCTGCACAATAAAATAACAAAACATGGCATGGTGTGGAGGTACGTCATCTCAGGTGAGTGCATGTAGATCGTGCGAGGAGACTTCAATCCTAACTATCCTCTAAATGACCTTAACACTCTTTACCCTACCCGGGGTCTTTCCCTGCCAATCCATTGGCCACTTACACTATGGGTTCTAAAAACCAATTCCCATTGACCAAACTGTGGTGCTTCTCAATTTGGGGTCTCACTCCCCCGATTCATCTCCCGGTGCCCTAGCACAATTTCTGGGCTGTGACGTGTAGCTCTCCCAGCAGGTCTACCCACCTGCGCACCTCCACCACTGTAGTTGCCACCCGAGCTTACCTGCTCCTTAACCTAACCTATCTACTGGGGAAGGCCCCTCCTGGCTCTGTCACCCCTTGGTGCCCTCTGGCACTGGGCTACCCGGGTCCGTCCTCCGGATCCTCGGGCCCCATCCACAACTACCGGCTCCCAGAGCCCACCTGCGGCCTCACCTGGCCTACATCCTCACAGTGGTGGAGTGCCCAAACCAACTACACACACTAACAGGCTACACGCCCAGCCATTTCCACCACACTGATGCACCCATCCAAATACCATTCTTCCACCCGCACCACAGATGCCAATATCCAACCACAATTTACCTATACCCTCTACCTAACACTTACACTACCCGCCCCGGGTACTCGTGAAAGGGGTCCACTCTTCCCCCATCCACACCTTCGCACCATACACACCACTCCATACCACTTACTCCAACTCTCTCCACACCACTCATTCTCTGCTCCATATATTCCACACACCTGTACTTGCACATCTGTGCTCTCATACTTGGTGCCGCCTGCACCCTTCTCTCCCCCAAGCGCATTTGCGCTGATCCACAACACTCACTACTCATACACTGCTCCACACACCTGTCCAGTTCTCACACAGCATCATCTCATCTAACTACTCCCCTCTGAAACTTGCGCTTCCCAGTCGTCCCTTTAAACTATTGCGCTCCCTCGTCATTATAATCCACTCTAACCTACCTGCGTCCCCACTACAGGTATTCTTGTCACTAACTAATCTTAACGTCACCTAATGTCATCTTCGCTAGATCCCTACACACAATATCCTAACCCACCCGGGCTAGTTTCCACTGCCATACACCCCATAATCTAGTGCTCCTTTGCCCCCCCTCGCCGTGAGGGATGGTGGATTGCCCATCCCACCACATCGGGGAGGTCCCACTATCAATTTTGCTCGTCCAAATTCCAACCAATTCAAAAATTTTCCATTTACTGCCAATTCTACCCACTATTATAAATTTCGTATCAAATCACTACCATCATCATCACAGTCCGCTATATCCTAGCCTCGGTGCGTCATGACATCATTAAACTCGGTTCGTAAAGCCGAGCAATGAATTCGGGTGATTTGGTCGCCTGCAGGTTGAATCCGTCTGGCTTTCGGTTCAAGGGAGGTGGTTTGGTTGGGCCGAGGTTCCACGCACCATCTCGGCGCGGCACCTTGCGGTCCCGGGCCCGATGGCTCAATCTCCCCCGGTCGGAACCCCGTCCCCACGAGGGGGCACCGTTCCGCTTCCTCCCACTCGCCCTTGAACCGTACCGGTCGCCTCGCCCGCCAAGGCCCGGACTCGACCGTGCAGGGCGGGGCCAAGCCCGAATCGGCAACGACGCTTCGAAGAGAAACGACGCAGCTTCGATCCGCGCCGGGCCCTGCATCCAACAAAGCACGCCGCGCCCCGAGTGCTCGCATCGGCTATCCGTCGCCCTAACCGCTAACCCGGTTACCGTCGATGCTTCACCTGCATGCTCACACGCATACGCTACCCCTTTCACCTTCACCAAATCCGGCGTTCCAACGCCGTCCGTACATTCCACCAACGCACTCCCTGTTACAAACCACACCTCTCGCGCACACTCGCCGCTCGCACACCTTGGTCCACACCTCTCCTCCGTTATGTCCTCCGTAACACTCACCATGGGCGTGCACTCTGGCATCCACCCACTAACGCGTTCACATGGGCTCTCCCACACTCGCGCTACCACCAATTCAGGTGTGCTTTCTCGCACACGTTCCACCACCACCTTACTCTCCGTGTCACACTCACCCTCGCACGTACACTCCGTATTGCTCTCACTCCCTGTGTCATACCCCGTACACACCGACGTGCATTCTCGCTCGCACTCGGTTTCACTCCCACACTTTATAACACACCCACTCGCCGACGCACACTTTTTCCTCACACGCGTGCCATTTTTACTCACACAGGACCCTTCACCAACGCCCGGGTGCCATATCGATCCCAATCGCGTGACAATTCTTTTGTCGCTAAACATCCTTTTACAAAATCTCCCAGCGCAATACACAGCACGTCTCACCTTCGGGGTTCTTCTTCCTCCCTGCACCAAAACCTGCAAACTTCCATTTGGGTTAAGCACAGCATCGTGATGTGAGCAGGGACTTTGCACATTTTCCATTTCTCCCTGCAATTCCCGGGCTACCTCCGTCATCTCTTCAATTTTAATTCCCAGCACTGCTTTGTGTTTGTTCCCCTCGACGACCGTTGGCTTTAATAAAATTCCCTCTACCTCATCGGTCGCCGGCTTTTCCAAACCCCGTGTCGCGATTTCTACCCCCGTCATTGTACCCGCGCTTTCCTCCGCTTCGCTCAACCGGCGCTTCTCGACCCGCGTTACCTCCTCGTGCACCCCTGGGACCCTTTCGCCCACCATGCGATCCATGGTCTCCCCACATTTTTGCATGCGGTCACCCATTCTGTTGGTTATTGCTTCAATTTGGTTTCCCAATCCATTCGTTATTGCTTCCATTTTATTACTCAATTTCTCCCCCTCTATTCTCAGCATCTCGGTGAATTGCGTCATGAAGTCCCCCACATCAAAGCCTGCTGCTACGGTCACGGGCGCGGCAAAATTTGGTGCCGCTGTAACCACGTGCGCGAGGGCGCCATTTTGTGCACCTGATACCCCCTCAACCACACCTTCTTTACTCTCCTCCACCATTTTCCCCACTTCTTCCCTGGGGTCCTGGGTCGATTCTACCCCACTCTCCTCTACCGGAACCCAGCCGTCTTGATCTGCCATAGTGCGACTTTCAAAATTCGGGGTTTTTTTGTAAAACAAAATCAAATTTCGGTGACTTTATAATTTTGACCAAATTTTTTTCTAGATGTTTTTTAAAAATTTGGTTCGGGCCTCGAATCTCACTCCTCGACACCAATTGTTACGGACGCGGTTTAGATGTTATTTTGACCGAGCGGTTGGTATGACCGCGACCGAACAGTTATTCCCTGACTAGACCCCGATTCCACCCAGACGTTGACCAAATCGCGCTATGCTAAATCAATGATGGAAAGGACACAACGACTGGGATAGATGAAACGACGCAAGGGGTACAGTTCTCAAGACCTCCGGAGGAGGGTATAATTACAGTGGTGGAGAAAAGGGGGTAGATTACACGGCAGAGTGAGGTAAAAGACACAGAAGAGATGGGCACTTAAATACAATCTTATCTATCCCAGACAGACCACAGACAAACGGAACAAGGCAGACTTACACAGGGATTGATGGCAGGAAGGGACAGGTAGGTCGATAGCACAAGGTGCACCTTGGCTCAGGGACAGGATAAAGCACGGTCTAGTCCAGAAGATGCGGGGAGGCCTCACAGCGCTCGGAGGGTACGTCTTGCTTGCTCCAAGCTCAGCGCGCATCTGACGTCACCTCCCTCTTCCTGCGCATGCTCAGCGGGGAGTGACACGCCCTCGGCTGGTTGGCTCCGCCCCCGTGGGGCCGGTCCGCCGCTTCCATTGAGTGCGGGGGTTACCGGGCTCCGCCCTTGACGAGGAGCTGACAGGGAGCCCCTATTTGGTAACCCCGTCGAGCACATATTCGATGGCGGCTCGCTGGGAAGGCCTGGTGCCCTCCCAACACCCCTACCAACCAAGCCGGAGTGAGGACGCGCACTTCCCGCGCCCGCCGCTGCCATTGTTGTTGTTGTTGTTGTTGTTGCTGAACCGTGAGGAAGAGCTGCGGGGAGGTATTGGGAGGTCCTAAACTTCCTAACGGTGCCATACAATCACATTCTGGTGCAACGAAGGGTCAGAATTAATGGAAACGAGTCCTTAACTGACATAGACTAAGAATAACTAGCAAGATGTCCTATAGTTGTCTTACATGAGATGCGGTGAACCTGGGCACGACATTTAATGGGGGAAATAGGGGGAGGTCGGGTCTATAGAGTGTTGTATAGGAATGGGGGATTGGGGATAGTTGGGAAGTATTGAGGAAATAGGGGAATATTTACAAGCGGATATGCATGGATGTAAATCCCATATCCGCAACAATATTTTCATTAGACTTCTCATTTCTTTATTTTCCTCCTCAGTGCGTTGAGTTTGATTTATTTGCTGTAATACCTTCAATCTTTTATTAATCTCACTGATTTCCATCTTTTTATATTTTTCCTCCCTCTCTCTTTTCTCCCTCTCCTCCTTCTCTCTTTTCTCCCTTTCCTCCTTCTCTCTTTTCTCCCTTTCCTCCCTCTCCTCCTCCTTTTTCTCCCTTTCCTCCTTCTCCTTTTTCTCTCTTTTCTCCCTTTCCTCCCTCTCCTCCTCCTTTTTCTCCCTTTCCTCCTTCTCCTTTTTCTCTCTTTCCTCCTTCTCTTCTTTAACTCCTTCCTCATTTATCTTAGCAATTTTTGATATCAATATTTTCACAGCATTCATTCTTTCTCTATTTTCCTCTTCGGTGAGTTGAGATTGATCTTCTTGCTGTAATACATCCACTCTTTTTTGAATCGCTCTGATTTCCATCTCCCTCTCCTCCCTCTCTCTTTGTTCCCTCTCCTCCTTCTCTCTTTTCTCTCTTTTCTCCTTCTCTTCTTCAACTCCTTCCTCATCCCTTGCTACCCTTGAGTTTAAACCCCAAAGAATATTATACATATACTCATCTGGATTTTGAGATATTCTTGTATCTATAATTATTTTTCTCATAATAGGATACCAATAAGATTTGTTGACGATTTCTAAAAGAGTTTTATCTATCTATAATTCCAGTAATCTCTGTGTGTTTGTTTGTCTGTGACCGCTGTTTCTCGACAACCACGGGTCCGATATACTTGAAACTTGCCAGGTATATTGCTGGGGACCCGAGGATGTGCCTTTTCAAGGTTTCATATTAATCGGACAATTACTTACCGAGCTATGTCCAAAAAACGATTCAACCAATCAGAGAGCAGCGAGCTATCGCGTGTGCCGAACGTGGCGAACACACTCTGCCTCGGATGGCACATTTGAGAGCGTATTCATTTATTTCACGTTTGCAAACTATGTTGGCGCTATGTTGGCGTTAAACTATGTTTTAAAACTAATAAAAACCATTTCATGTAAATAGAGGGGGGGGGGGGGGGCGGGGATTGTCACTGTACTCGCAAGCCGTTCGCCGTTCGCTTTGGCGTTGCGAATGAACCAAAACATTTCATGGACCAAACCATTTCATGTAAAGCGTTCGCCGTTCGCTTTGGCGTTGCGAATGGACCAAAACATTTCATGGACCAAACCATTTCATGTAAATAGAGGGGGGGGGGGATTGTCACCGTACTCGCACCCACGTACCCACGTACCCATGTACGGGCATTGCACCCACGTACGGGCATGCCCTAGTATTTCATAACTTTGAGAAGTTCATTTTTATTTAATACTTTAAACAAGTCTCTATTTGTGGGTTTAACAATATCAGTATAAGGCCAGTTTTTTATGACAAAATTCCCATGTATATGCTCCAAATCATAAGGTATGTAATACCGAGCACCCTTTTCTTGTAGGTATCCTTGAATACAAAAATTATAATTCTCTTGTAGTCTTCTTCCTGTCATTTATGTATCAGAAATATATGTGAGATTAATATTATGACAGGTAATACCACCCCATCTTCCCACTACCAAATCGGTTTGTATTCCTCGGCTTTCTATCCTTATCTCATTACCTTCCTTCTTTGTCATGCTAACCATCGCTATACTATCATATATATATTTTTTTCTTAAAATCATGTATTTGTTGTTTACAAATTGTACTTGCACATAACTCCTTATCCTCACCAAGCGGATAATATTCTTCTTTACGAGACTGATTAAAATCATGTAGGTCTTCTATGTTTATTGAAAAAGACCAATTATACCCTAAATCAGGCATATCATACCCCCATTTATTAATTCGCATATTAACTATATGTCCTTCTTTATAAAATTCAATTGTAAGCAGGTAGTTAAATTCAATGAGGAAAGGTGTATGGTCAGTATAACCAGGTGTTGTGGTTGTAAATTTTACTTGTTTAACAAAACGTGCTGTTTTCTTTAAAAATATATATTGTGATAAATCACTAAATCTAATTAAGTCATTCGCATCTGTAGGGTTTGGATAATTGATTAATTTATAAGTATTCTTCATATTAATATTTTTACTTACACTATATTTTTGTCGTTCAGCCTGTGCCTTTGTATAATAATTTGATAAATCAATATCCTGAGAAGATTTTCCAAAGATAGAACCATCTTTTCCAACATAAGTCATTTATATTAGATTAAAAATGATATCATAAAAATTTTCATTATTGTTGAGTTGAAATAATACATATAAACATAATTGACCACAACATTTAGAATTAATTTCTTGAACTTGAAATGTTTGATAAACACCATTCTGTAAGAATTGTATTACTTCAACAGGTGGTGGCATACCATAACTATCAAAATAATATTTATCCTGACTATTATGAATGAGAACCATTCTGTGTGTCTAAATTCATAATAATATTCTTTGTATTCTTATTTATATGTATTAATTCATCTCTCATACAAATAACCACATTATCAATTTTTACTGTTTTACAATACTTAGCTAGTTCTATATTTGACATTGTATTCTTTCCAAATTGTTTAAACCATTTATCCATTTATTTATGAGAAAGATACAATCCATTACCCCGTTTAGTTAGTTTAACACCCGCTTGAGCGAGAGAGGAAAGCATATCTCCAACCAACAATCTAGCTTTATCAGGTAGACTTTCAAGTTTTTGAGCAAAATCTACAATTACACCACTTCCACTAATTTGTTTCTCCAACTCCTTGTTATGTCTTTCCAATTATTTTTGAGCTTTTAGTTGTGCCTTCCTTTCGTTAGCAGTTTTTACCGCTGCTGAAATACCACCAGTCAATGCTCCCGCCGCACTTAAACCAGCAAATAAAGGAATTAGAAATGGGAGAAATCCTCCTCTTGACTCGTCTATTGAATATTTCTTTAACATAGGTTTCGTCATTTTAATTTTAAGTGATTCAACATCATTTAGTGTTTTTACTTGTGTGTGTGTGAGTAAAACATCAATTCTTACTGCTCCTTTTCTTTGAATTGTATTAACATTAATAAAGAAGGCTTTTGATTTTGAATACAAGATGTTAATTTATTAAGATTGATTTGATTAACATATACCCCAACCATTTATTTATGAGAAAAAACCTATGTGATATTAATCATAACACCATTATCTGTATTAATCTGTAATTCTGTTTCCTCCAAAAGCAAACAATATGCATTAACCTCTTCACTCTCCCCTCTTTCAATGTATAGAGAAGTATCCACTCGATTAGACTTTATAGTTTCCTTTTGAGAACTCAGGTCAATTGCGTAGATTGTATAAAGTTTTTGAAACGCAACCATATCCAAAATAGGATCATTATTACCATTACTTTCACACACCTTTTGGTAGGACTTGTAGGCTTCCGCATAATCATTTTTTTCCCAATGAATTTCCAATCTATCTCGCGGATAAAATGTGCCATCAAGAGAAACCCGAAGTTGTTTCACCTTAGCATTATCACTCAGGGCATTATTCTTATTAGTACCGTCCTCTCCATCTGGTTTTTTAAAAATGAGCCAGAGGTATCGTGGCTTTCCTTGAAGAACACCCAAATTCCAAGTGTAGGTAGTGTGTTCCAGTTTAACGTGTTGACATCTTCTTTTAAGGTATGATACATTTAGCGGTTTCTTTGAGTTAAGTCTTCTATTTAACATCTCTTCCGTTTTAAGATTAGGAGTATATTCCCTGATATACCAACACAAATCATTAATAACAAATTTATTATTTTCTCCAAAAGCATTTTCAACCCCAAAAAGCAATCTATTTACATTATCATTCCTTTGTAGTTGAAATCTAATTTTAAGCCCATACAAAACTTTGTCATAATCACAAAATCCAAATATACCTTTCAGAGGTACTGCTACGGTAAAACTATTCTCAGCTTTTGCGTCATCATTATACATTGACTTCCTTTGACTATAACCAGGGTCTGTGTTTGTACCCGTGGACATATCAGGAATAAAACCTTCAACAGCTCCCTTACCCATTCTATCACTAAACGAATATAGTGTAAATTTCATCATTTCAGATGTAGCAGAGACATAATCAACCGCTTCAACCTCTTGTGTTCCAATATACAGGCGGACACTGTCAAACATTTTCCAGAAGAAATCATTTACGAGTGTAGCATTAGTATTATTCGCAGCCTTAGTGAATTTAAATTTACACAGCAAGAAACTATCAGCTATATTCAAGTAAGTTTGTTGATTATTTATTTCAAAACTTTTTGTTCCGTTTGAATTCCAGTCTGTTCCTGTTATAGCATTTACCTTAAAATAGTCTTCCTTTTTAGTGGAGTTTGAAATGATAATCGTATCATCCAAATCATAGATACTATAAATCGCTTCCATACTTGTATTTATATAGCATTAAAATTGTTGAAACCCTGACCCAAGTATTTTAATGATTTTTTGTCGTTCTTGTGAAGATAGTTGAGTTTTACCTTTTTTTATTTCTTTGATTGCTTGTAATTTATGAGACTCCTTTTGAGCATCTTTTATACTCTTTATAGCACCCGCAACTGAACCCACGGCAGAAGCAGTTGAACCAATTAGGTCTTTATGTTTAAGGATGGTTGAACCAATACCCATTAGAGTATCAATTATCCCATCTCCTTTATTTCGAAATTGATGACCTACACCTCGTTGTCTCTTAGGTTTATAGTATCCTCTACCCACATACCTTGTATAGTATGGTGAAAGGTACATGCCCTCCCCTGTAATTATTTTATATTTTCGCAACTCGTGTTTTCTCACAATAACCATTATTTATTTATTGAAAAACTTCACGTAGGTGAATTCTGATGGATATAATTTCATCATTAAAGGATATCATACGATTATCGTGGTCGGTTATCCTAAAATTTACTCTGTATATGGTTTTTCCTGACACAGGTAAATAGACAAGATTTTTTGGTTCCATATTAAATTTATAACCAATCGGGGTTGAGTATGCACTGAATGAAAATATTGTATTTGTTCTTATTCCATCGTTATAAGCACCATCAATCAAATCACAATGAATTAATACTGAATTTATACCGGAGGATATTTGGATAACATTATCACTGTAAAACGTCCCGTTATTTTCAATCTTTTTTGAAGAGAAACCCAATAGCTCTCTAAACGAATTTTCAATCGTGAAATCAACTTTATAATTATTTTTAAGTTTAATAGTTGATTTTGAAGTGTGTTTTTGAATATCTATTACAATATTTTTTGGTTCATCACCTTTTTCTTTCATAAGGCGAGAGACTTCTGAAGATATTTGAGAAATCTCGTAAGCTCCAGGTGAAACGGTTATAGTTTTATATCCACTTCCTGGATTATAACTAAACTTGTTGTTTTTCTCTGTGATATTAAACAAGGTATTATAAGTTTCCATCGACAATAAAGATGCCTCATATGAGGTAAGGGGGTCAAGTTGTAGTGGGTAAGGGAATGAAGCTGTGTAATCGCTCGTTGTGAAATTAAAACTAAGAATTGTGCTTCTCATCTTATTTAATATCTAATAAAATATCTTTGTATTGACATTTATTAATTATTTTCATCTTCATCAACTGATCTAAAATGGCTGAGGATTCATTAAAACAATTGGTGTTTCCAGCCTTCTTACTACCTAACAACAATAATAGCCTATTAACTAATTGTGATGGGTCATTTGGAAGAAAACTAACACCTGAACCAAGCTTACTTAAAGCATCAATAATATGTTTCTCCTTCTCACTCTTCTTACTTTTACCAGCAACAGAAACTCCCTAATCAAGTGCATTTAGCAACTCAATATATACCCTATCTTCCTCTCTTTCCATATCAAGTGGTTCCTCAAAATATTTTGAACCGCTGAATCCGGGGTTTGTTAGAAGAAACATTAATCTTGGAGTTAATTTAACATTTGGTTGAGTAGAACTCAAGAACATCAATTCATCATTAAATATCAATACCTTTTCTTCCACAAGATGGAACACTGCTGGTTCTTCTGTTGGAATGAGACCTGCTCTGGTTTTTGAATCCGCCAAATATTCATTGTTTTGAAGAGCTTCCACTACATAATTAGGGGGTTGATTTACCTCCTCAATTTTCTGAAATAATTCTTCATCATTATATTCTAATTTTCCAAGTTCTTGTTTTGTTATCTGACTAAAATCTTTGAGCATTTGAAGTTTTTTCGGAGTAAATTCTACCGTGGGAACTGTAGGGTGTTGAGTTTTTAAAAGCGGTTTAAAAAATTTCTCTTGTTTTCTTTCAAAGGCTTCTTCACCAGTTAGTTTCTGTCTCCGTTTCTTCTTTATCTCTTCCTGTTGCTTTACAACTTTTGAAACCAACTCTTGATGTCCCTTAAACTTTCTTGCTCTTTCTTCAGCATTCATTTAGTATTGAAAAATATCATTTAATGAATTGTAAAGGTCAATGGGAAAATTTTCCTTTTCTTCATCATTATAGTAAATGTGTTGAAATAAATCCTTTTCTTTGAATATTTCATCAAATTCTTTATTGGTATTAATACGAGTTGTTATTTCTTCTTCACTAATACTTGTATCTCTGCTTTTCATACGTTTGTGTTGAGTCTCCTCATCGATATCAAAACCGAATGATAAAATCTTAACTCCATCACCACACAATTGTTTAATAATTTGTCTCATTCCTTCAGGATTAGTTTCTAAAATCCCAAGACCATTAGATTTTACTTTATTTAACTCACTCTTACAATGTGAATATTTTGTAGAACCAAGTAGAACCTCCTCAAATATTTGACCTTCGTTCCTCAATCGCATATGTTCCTCCATTGAAATGTAGTAATAATCTTTCCCTTCTACTTCTCCTGGTCGCTTTGCTCTGGTTGTAGTACTCACAAAACGAATCATAGGGTGTTTTTAAAAAAAACTTACAATCTTTTCATTTTTACTATTCAAGAGTTTAGATTTATGAAAGTTCTTTCCTGAAGCAGATTTACCCACAAGATTAATAATAATAGTTATCATTTATATATGTAATTATGTTTAAAATAAAAATACATCCTTTAATATCTCATCTTGTTTCACAACAATATATTTATATTTTTCAATCGTGTGTTTCATATAATTTTCAAATTCTTTTTTACTACATAACGTAGAGCAATTATCTCTCCAAAAATTATTTACATCTATTGAATTTAACTTAAATAAAATAAAAGTATTGGCATTGTTTCTTATTGAGCGTCGAGGGAGTTGAAAATATGATTGACTAAGATATATACAATGACAAGAAGAATGTCTCCCTCTTGTATAGTAGCTATCCATTACTGTTTGGTTTCTCTCATTAACACAATCATCAAAGATGACGAGGTTCTTTTTTGATTTATCTAAATCTTGAGGTGAAGGTATATCATCCGTATTATCACTGAGAATACAAGTTATGGGTTTTGGTTTCGATTTTGATTTCTGTGTATCACAAAATAATTGTATTATATCTTCAATATTATAATCAATTAGTTTGTTTTGAAGTTTAAATAAACCGATAATGTCTTCCTTTTTAAGACCTGCATTAAAACCCTGTGAGAGTAGTTGATACTCGGGTTGAAAACTAGACTTTGTAAAAATTATTAAATTATCATAATCTAAAAAATTAGGACCAAGGAGCATCTTTAAAAGTAAACAGGTTTTTCTACATCCGCTTGAACCAACTATTAGACATCTCAATGAATTTGGAATGTTTTTATGGTTATTAAATTTTATCTTATTTTCCCAAACGGGTAAAAAATCATTCATTTATATATTTGGAAAACAAGTCATCTAACTTTTTTTGAGCTATTTTAGAAACTCTATATTTTATCCTGAGTTCGGGTTTAATTTCAAAATAATTCATTATTTTATTTATATAGTATCTTGTATTAACATTTCCATTAAAATTATTTTGAATAATAAATATCATTAAACCCTTATACATTTCCTCAATACAAATAGTCTCTTCCCTTGAAAGAAATGGTGTATTATCATCACAATACTTAACATTGATCTCTCTTATTAATCTTGTAAAGTAATTCATTTTTGGTTCTAATTTAAAAGAGTTATATATATTTTTATATTTTTTATTAGCATTAATTAAAATTAAATCACAGAAAATACATTGTTTATATGAACCCTTATTATTAAGCCCTATTCTATCACAAGCCGGACAATTCTCTAATTTATCATATGGAGAGTCTGGAAATTCTAAATATCCTTCAGAACTTATCATATTTATATGGTAAATTTTTACTTAAACTAAACGTAAGTTTATTCGTTAATAAATACAATGTTTCAAAGCACAAAAGAAAAATTTCAATCAATCTCTGCTTCGGTGAAAGATATAGAAAAATATGTCAAAGATGTTAAATTGAACAAAGATAAATATGGAAATTTTTGGGTAAAACCAGTTATGGAAAATAACATGATCCCCTCTATTTCATTTAAAGGAAGAGCTCTAACTATACCTGGAAAGACATCCATTAAAGTAAATCTAACAAAAGTTTCTCCTCTACTCCTGGCAATTTATTCAAAGCTTGAAAAAGTGATTGACCACGATAATTTGAAAAAGAATGATAAGACCATCAACAATACTCGTGGAGAAATTTGTATTTACTTTAATAATCCAAAGGGTGTAGATCTAAGTAAAATGAATGATGTTAATATTTCTGGTGAAATGTCATTTCGTTCTATGATAGTTAGAGATTATTTAAAGATAACTTTTGATATTAAAAATGTAGAGATTGAATCCGTTAATGAAAGAAAGTATATTGGTATAGATGGAAAGGTTTTTTCTGCTAATTAAATATGAGTCATTACAGCAGTGAAGATTTTACTATTTCATTGAACTCGGACGATAGTGATGATAGTATTTCATTGAACTCGGACGATGGTGATGATAGTATTTCATTGAACACAGATGATAGTTATGATACGAATAGTTTGTGCTCAAATGATAGTTATGAGAGTAGCTTTATTGATGACTCTGAGTATGATTCTGAGTATTCATGTGATAGTTATGACTTAGATGATTCTGAGTGAAAAAGTGTTTTAGTTTAAGCACAGCGATATATATAAAACGGAGCTGTAAAGCTCAAAAGTGTTTTATTTTAAGCACAGCGATATATATAAAATGGAGCTGTAAAGCTCAAAAGTGTTTTATTTTAAGCACAGTGATATATATAAAACACCACGTTTTCTCACACTATAAATATGGTTTATTGTGATACTTGCGAGAAGGAAGTAAAATATTATAAACAACATATTCTCACCGCAAAACATACATACAACATTCTTAACAAACTTTCCCCTCTTCCACCTAAAACAAAACATTGTAAGGTCTGTAAAACAACCATCCTCAAGAAGGGGTTTAAAACCCATCTTAAAACTAACAAACACTTGTCAAAATTGTTTACTATTAAAAATACTGATGGTGCTTTCAAAAGACATATCAGGATTCGAATCTTTAACTTCAAACCTCCCGAACCAAAGTCTATAGTTGATGCTGTAGAAATAGTCAAACCTGCTGTTCAAACATTGATTGAAAAAACACTAAAAGAAATGAAACCACTTAAATTTTATATGGGGGTAAAATTAGAAATGACAAAGGATAAAGGAGTTATAGATACACCATACATGAGAACTGAGCCACACTTTATATCTTCATATCAAGATTTTAAAACATCAGGAGTCTATGATGAACTTATTAAACAAGAGCAAGATGTGGATAATTCAATCGTAGGAAGTGGATTCAATATAGGAAAAATTATTTACATAGACATTCATATTCTTAAATCAGATCCTCTAAAAGCTTCTTCTTACATTGATTTACCCAGTGTTATCAAAAATAGAAAAGCAGTTATCAATATCAAAAATAAAGACAATAAATGTTTTCTCCGGTCTATTTTAGCACACTTACATCCTCCACATTTTCATGATGAAAGAGTATCTCATTATAAAAAATATGAGAATACATTGAATACGAAAGATCTAAAGTTTCCGATGACTTTAAATGATATTCCTAAATTTGAAAAGATGAATAATTTATCAGTTAATGTTTATGGTCTAACAGAAACAAACAACATTCAGGTTTTAAAGCTTTCTGACAATTGTAAACAAACTCATATTAATCTTCTATATTTTAATTCAGAGGAAAATTCACATTATACATACATCAAAGATATTGCTAAATTAATAAAACGACAAGTATGTAAAAGAACAAATAAAATATATATTTGTATGCGTTGTCTTAACTTCTTCCATACACAAGAAAGATTAGATAAACATTCAAATTATTGTGGTGAACATAAATCAACGGTAATCAACATGCCTAAAAAAGACTCAAAGATCACATTCAAAGATGAAAAGAAAACAATAAAACATCCATTTGTTATATATGCTGATTTTGAAAGTATTTTAGAAAAAATTGATACTGCTTCTCCAGATCCAAAAGAATCATACACAAATAAATATCAAAAACATACTCCTTGTGGTTTTTGTTATTATATCAAATCATCCGTTGGTGATAAATATAACAAGTTAGAGATGTATAGAGGCTCAAATACCCCAGAGGAGTTTGTGAAACGACTAGAAAAAGACTGTGTTCGATTAACCAAGATAATGAGAGAAACCAATAAACCAATGTCCTTAACAAGTAAAGAAAAAAGGGAATTTATAAAAAACAATGTCTGTCATATTTGTGAGGAGAAAATTGGTATAGGTCGAAAGGTTAGAGACCATTGTCATCTCACTGGTAAATATAGAGGTCCGGCTCATCAAAGTTGTAATATTAATTATCAACTCCCCTCTTTCATTCCTGTCTTTCTTCATAACAACGCTCATTATGATACACATCTATTTATCAAGGAACTCTCAAAGACTTCTGGAAGTATCTCAGCAATTCCAAACACGGATCAGAAATACATTTCATTCACAAAAACAATTCACACATCTCCTATTACTCATATCAGATTTCTTGATACATTTAAATTCATGGCAAGTCCATTGGCTAACTTGGTTCAAAATCTAAAAGAGTTTCCATGTCTTTCAGAGTATTTTTTAGATAAAGATTTTCTAACACAAAAGGGAATTTACCCCTATGACTATATGGACTCATTTGAGAGATTCAATGAAACACAACTTCCTTCAAAAGAAAATTTATATAACAAATTAAACAACAGTAATATATCTGATAAAGATTATGTACACGCACAAAATGTTTGGGAAAAATATAACATCAAGAATCTTGGCGAGTATCACGATTTGTATCTCAAAACTGATGTGCTTTTATTGGCCGATGTATTTGAAGCCTTTAGATCTGTTTGTCGCACTGGATATGGATTGGATCCTGCTCACTACTACACAGCACCTGGATTGGCCTGGAGTGCGATGTTGAAAATGACAAAACAAGCTTTGGATTTGATAACCGATGTTGATATGCTTTTGATGATTGAAAAGGCAAAAAGAGGTGGAATTTCACAAGTCTGCTCGAGTAGATACGCAAAAGCAAATATCTTCCAAATTATGATCCAACGAAAGAGAGTTCTTACTTGATGTACTATGACGCGAACAACCTGTATGGCTGGGCAATGTCTCAGGCTCTTCCTTATGGAAAACTTAGATGGGTAAAGGAAAAAGACTACAAAAACGTTTTACAAGATGTATGTATCTCTACACAAAAAGAATTGGATGAAGAAAAAGTTGGTTATTATTTTGAAATTGATTTAAAATATCCAGAGGAACTCCATAACCTACACAAAGATCTCCCATTTGCTTGTGAGAAAGAAAGTCCAAAGAAAGAATGGTTGAGTGATTATCAACGATCGTTTGATATAGGTGAATCAACAGAAAAATTACTTACTACATTATATAACAAGAAAAATTATGTTCTACACCAAAGAAATTTGCGACAATATTTATCAAAAGGTCTAAGAGTAGAGAAGATCCATAGGGTTCTAAAGTTCAATCAAAGTCATTGGTTAAAGGGGTACATTGATTTTAATACACAAAGAAGAACAGAGTCAAAAACAGATTTTGAGAAAGACTTTTATAAATTGATGAATAATGCGGTCTTTGGTAAGACTATGGAGAATGTGAGGAAAAGACAAAATATCAGACTATCAACATCTTGGGAACAAGCATCAAAATTAATTAATAGACCGAGTTTTACTCGAGCTGAGGTCTTTACTGAGAACTTTTGTGCGATCCATTTGATTAAAGAGAGTATTGAAATGAACAAACCTATTTATATTGGAACAACAATTCTTGATTTATCAAAGTCATTAATGTATGATTACTTTTATAATAACTTGAGGAAGAAATATCAAAATGATGTTAATCTACTTTATATGGATACAGATAGTTTTATTTTGAAAATTAATACCAACGATGTTTATTCAGACATGAAAAGAGACATTAATATCTATGACACGAGTAATTACAGTCCAGAGAGTGAGTTGTTCTCTTCTAAAAATAAAAAGGTGATTGGAAAGTTCAAGGATGAATTAGGAGGAAATGTTATGAGTGAATTTGTGGGATTGAGGTCAAAGGCTTATGCTTATAAATACATTGTGAATAACGTTGAAAAGACTGATAAGAAGTTAAAAGGTGTAAAGAAAAATGTTATTAAAGAAACAATAAACTTTAAGGATTATTATAACTGTTTAACAACAAAGAAAGAAGAGTTTAGAAAGATTAATGGAATAAGAAGTTATAAACATCAATTATATTCAGAAGAGATAAATAAGAAAGCATTGGGGGCTTTTGATGATAAGAGGTTTATTTTAGAAAATGGAATTGATAGTCTCCCTTATGGTTATATAAGTATATAAGTGATAAGATATATATAAGTGATAAGATATATATATAAGTGATAAGATATACATAAGTGATAAGATATATATAAGTGATAAGATATATATAAGTGATAAGTTAAAAAGGGGGGGTTGGGGATTTTAACGGGCTACCGCCGCCTTTTTTACTATTATATAAATGATAGAACCAAGTATCAACCAGACTAAAGAGTGGAGGTGTAATCAACCTTGGTATATAAATGGAAAACATAATGAATGTGAAAAATATCAAATAGGTATAATTGAAAAGGCAACTGGTAAAAAAGTTCACAAAACAAATAAGAGAATTAATTTAAATACCGGTGAGTTGGGTAAAAAAGATAAAAATATTTTTGAGTGGACGGAAAACTTTGATGGTTGTCAGGAAAATATATACATTAATTTAAAAATGGTATGTGGGAGAGGAGGCGCTCAGACAAGAACATTGAGGGAGGTTTATCATTTTATTTTAGCTCAGTTAAAATATCTTGATAAAGAACCAAACTCAAACATATTTTTTGTTAATGTATTAGACGGTGAGGAGAGTTGTAGGAGAATTAAATTATTTCCCATGCATAAACAAATATTTGTAGGGTCGTTGTGTGAGTGGGGCAAAGATGATTCACCAGATGATATTAAGAGTAAAAGGTTAAAAGGTCCATAAGGTCAGAAGGATCACAGGTTCACACAGAAGGACCATTGTTTAAGTGGTCTAATGAATAAGGATAACATGTCAAAAGGTTAGAAGGTTCGTAAAGAACAGGGTGAGAGAAATAGAGGTGTTTAGGGGCAATGAGGGAGGGGAAAAATTAACATGTAAGTCAATGGGAAAATGAGTGTCCCAGAAGCAACATATATACACTACTTTCATATAAACAATGTATTTTCTGTGATTTAATTTTAATAAATGATAATTTAAAAAATCTCAATTTGAATAAAATCTGAATGGGGGGGGGGGGGGGGGTCATTATACTGGGCGGCGGTGAACTTCTTGAAAGTACCCGTATGTCTGTTATAGGCCTATGCATGCTCATCAGCTTGGGTTTGTGAGAGTTAAAATATAGAATTTCATCCTTATGGACAACGAATCTGACTATGAATAGGACATCATGTGATTTTCAATAAATTTGCCTGTACATGTTGTCTAGTATTACAATCGGGCCAAGTCCAATCTGAAGAAAATGAATGTATTCCCCAAAATGGAAGATATACCATGATGCATTTTGTGTTCTCTGCTTTCCAGAGGATAAATGAAATATTATTTAAGCTTACCTTTATATTTTATGAAATGTATCAGGTCATAAAAACATGAGCTAAGCTGACTTCAGCAAAATGGCTGACAGGCATGAGCCATGTGCCCACTTCGTGTCGAGTACTACAACCAGGCTAGGTCACATAGGTGGACTTAGCCCGAATGTAATTCTGTATTTTGACCTATTTACTCGGTTCTAGTTCAGGCCATGATGCAGATATCACCCAGGTAGTGGTTTTAGACAATGGAGAGAGCCATATTTTATGTAAAAATGTCACTAACTCAATATCTATAAAAATGTGACAGCCTGGTTATAATTATATGGTCTTCAATTGTATTTATCTTAGTCAGTCATATTTTCAACTCCCTCGGTGCTCAATAAGAAACAATGCTAATACTTTTATTTTAAGTTAGATTCAATAGATACAAATAATTTTTGGAGAGATAATTGTTCTACGTTGTGTAGTAAAAAAGAATTTGAAAATTATATGAAACACACGATTGGAAAATATAAATATATTGTTGTGAAACAAGATGAGATACTAACTGATATTTTACACACATAAATGACAACTATTATTATTAATCTTGTGGGTAAATCTGCTTCAGGAAAGAACTTTCATAAATCTAAACTCTTAAATAGTAAAAATGAAAAGATTATAAGTTGTTTTTTTTAAACACCCTATGATTCGTTTTGTAGGTACTACAACCAGAGCAATGCAACCAGAAGTAGAAGGGAAAGATTATTACTACATTTCAATGGAGGAACATATGCGATTGAGGAATGAAGGTCAAATATTTGAGGAGGTCTCTCTTGGTTCTACAAAATATTCACATTGGAAGAGTGAGTTAAATAAAGTAAAATCTAACGGTCTTGGGATTTTAGAAACTAATCCTGAAGGAATGAGACAAATTATTAAACATTTGTGTGGTGATGGAGCTAAGATTTTATCATTCGGTTTTGATATCGATGAGGAGACTCAACGCAAACGTATGAAAAGCAGAGATACAAGTATTAGTGAAGAAGAAATAACAACTCGTATTAATACCAATAAAGAATTTGATGAAATATTTGAAGAAAAGGATTTATTTCAACACATTTACTATAATGACGAAGAAAAGGAAAATTTTCCCATTGACCTTTACAATTCATTAAATGATATTTTTCAATAAATAAATACAGAAAATGAATACTGAAGAAAGAGCAAGAAAGTTTAAAGAACATCCAGAGTTGGTTTCAAAAGTTGTAAAGCAGCAGGAAGAGATAAAGAAGAAACGGAGACAGAAAGTAACTGGTGAAGAAGCCTTTGAAAGAAAACAAGAGAAATTTTTTTAACCACTTTTAAAAACTCAACAAACGATTTCACCTACAGTTCCCACGGTATAATTTACTCCGAAAAAACTTCAAATGCTCAAAGATTTTAGTCAAATGACAGCAAGAACTTGGAGAATTAGGATATGATGATGAAGGATTATTTCGGAAACTTGGAGGTAAATCAACCCCCTAATTATATTGTGGAAGCTCTTCAAAACAATGAATATTCGGCGGATTCAAACACCAGAGCAGGTCTCATTCCAACAGAAGAACCAGCACAGTTCTATCTTGTGAAAGAAAAGGTATTGATATTTAATGATAAATTGGTGTTCTTAAGTTCTGCTCAACCAAATGTTGAATTAACTCCAAGATTAATGTTTCTTCTAACAAACTCCAGATTCTGCAATTCAAAATATTTTGATGAACCACTTGATATGGAAAGAGAGGAAGATGGAGAGTATATTGAGTTGCTAAACTCACTTGATTATGGAGTTTCTGTTGCTGGTAAAAGTAAGAAGAATGAGAAGGAGAAACATATTATTGATGCTTTAAGTAAGCTTGTATTGGTTCGGGTGTTAGCTTTCTTCCAAATGACCCATCACAATTAGTTAATAGGCTATTATTGTTGTTAGGTAGTAAGACGGCTGGAAACAACAATTGTTTTAATGAAGCATCTGCCATTTTAGATCAGTTGATGAATATGAAAATAATTAATAAATGTCAATACAAAGATATTTTATTAGATATTAAATAAGATGAGAAGCACAATTCTTAGTTTTAATTTCACAACAAGTGATTACACAGCTTCATTCCCTTACCCACCTTACCCACTACAACACAAAAGAATATGAGGCATCTTTATTGTCGATGGAAACTTATAATACCCTTTTTAATATCACAGAGAAAAACAACAAGTTTAGTTATAATCCAGGAAGTGGATATAAAACTATAACCGTTTCACCCGGAGCTTACGAGATTTCTCAAATATCTTCTGAAGTCTCTCGCCTTATGAAAGAACAAGGTGATGAACCAAAAAATATTGTAATAGATACTCAAAAACACACTTCAAAATCAACTATTAAACTTAAAAATAATTATAAAGTTGATTTCATAATCGAAAAATCGTTTAGAGAGCTATTGGGTTTCTCTTCAAAAAAGATTGAAACTAACGGGACGTTTTACAGTGATAATGTCATTCAAATATCCTCCGGTATAAATTCAGTATTAATTCATTGTGATTTGATTGATGGTGCTTATAACGATGGAATAAGAACAAATACAATATTTTCATTCAGTGCATACTCAACCCCGATTGGTTATAAATTTAATATGGAACCAAAAAATCTTGTCTATTTACCTGTGTCAGGAAAAACCATATACAGAGTAAATTTTAGGATAACCGATCAAGATAATCGTATGATCTCCTTTAATGAAGAAATTATATCCATCAGAATTCACATACGTGATTTTTCAATAAATAAATAATGGTTACTGTGAGGAAACACGAGTTGCGAAAA
Organism: Myxine glutinosa; assembly: GCF_964187855.1. Classification (NCBI taxonomy): domain Eukaryota; kingdom Metazoa; phylum Chordata; class Myxini; order Myxiniformes; family Myxinidae; genus Myxine; species Myxine glutinosa. The sequence continues at coordinate 329,665,986 of NC_136261.1, forward strand.
TATAAAATAATTACAGGGGAGGGCATGTTCCTTTCACCATACTATAAGGGTGAAGGTATGTTTCTTGGTAGAGGATACTATAAACCAAAGAGACAATGGGGTGTGGGACATCAATTTAGAAATAAAGGAGATGGGATAATTGATACTCTAATGGGTATTGGTTCAACCATCCTTAAACATAAAGACCTAATTGGTTCAACTGCTTCTGCCGTGGGCTCAGTTGCGGGTGCTATAAAGAGTATAAAAGATGCTCAAAAGGAGTCTCATAAATTACAATCAATCAAAGAAATTAAAAAAGGTAAAACTCAACTATCTTCACAAGAACGACAAAAAATCATTAAAATACTTGGGTCAGGGTTTCAACGATTTTAATGCTATATAAATACATGTATGGAAGTATTTGATAGTATCTATGATTCAGATGATATGATTATCATTTCAAACTCCACTAAAAAGGAAGACTATTTTAAGGTAAATGCAACAACAGGAACAGACTGGAATTCAAACGGAACAAAAAGTTTTGAATTAAATAATCAACAAACTTACTTGAATCTAGCTGATAGTTTCTTGCTGTGTAAATTTAAATTCACTAAGGCTGCGAATAATACTAATGCTGCACTCGTAAATGATTTCTTCTAGAAAATGTTTGATAGTGTCCGCCTGTATATTGGAACACAAGAGGTTGAAGTGATTGATTATGTCTCTGCTACATCAGAAATGATGAAATTTACACTATATTCGTTTCGTGATAGAATGGGTAAGGGATCTGTTGAAGGTTTTATTCCTGATATGTCAACGGGTACAAACGCAGACCCTGGTTATCGTCAAAGGAAGGCAATGTATAATGATAATATAAAAACAGAGAATAGTTTTACCGTAGCAGTACCTCTGAAAAGTATATTTGGATTTTGTGATTATGACAAAGTTTTGTATGGGCTTAAAATTAGATTTCAATTCCAAAGGAATGATAATGTAAATAGGTTGCTTTTTGGGGCTCAAAATGCTTTTGGAGACAATAATAAATTTGTTATTAATGATTTGTGTTGGTATATCGGTGAATATACTCCTAATCTTAAAACGGAAGAGATGTTGAATAGAAGACTTAACTCAAAGACCCCGCTAAATGTATCATACCTTAAAATAAGATGTCAACACGTTAAACTGGAACACACTACCTACACTTGGAATTTTGGTGTTCTTTGAGGAAAGCCACGATACCTATGGCTCATTTTTTAAAAAACAGATGGAGAGGACGGTACTAATAAGAATAATGCCCTGAGTGATAATGCTAAGGTGAAACAACTTCGGGTTTCTCTTGATGGCACATTTTATCCACGAGAAAGATTGGAAATTGATTGGGAAAAAAATGATTATGCGGAAGCCTACAAGTCTTACCAAAAGGTTTGTGAAAGCAACGGTAATAATGATCCTATTTTGGATATGGTTGCGTTTCAAAAACTTAATACGATCTACGCAATTGACCTGAGTTCTCAAAAAGAAACTATAAAGTCTAATAGAGTGGATACTTCTCCATACATTGAAAGAGGGGAGAGTGAAGAGGTTAATACATATTGTTTGCTTTTGGAAGAAACAGAATTACAGATTAATACAGATAATGGTGTTATGATTAATATCACATAGATTTTTTCTAATAAATAAATGAGTAGGAAAGAACCAACTGGGGTATATGTTAATCAAATCAATCTTAATAAATTAACATCTTGTATTCAAAATCAAAAGCCTTGTATTATTAATGTTAATACAATTCAAAGAAAAGGAGCAGTAAGAATTGATGTTTTACTCACAAGAGAGCAGGTAAAAACACTAAATGATGCTGGATCACTTAAAATTAAAATGTTAAAACATATGTTAAAGAAATATTAAACAAGGGAAAAGAGTGGAGGATTTCTTCCATTTTTAATTCCTTTATTTGCTGGTTTAAGTGTGGCGGAAGCATTGACTGGTGGTATTTCAGCAGCGGTAAAAACTGCTGACGAAAGGAAGGCACAACTAAAAGCACAAAAATAATTGGAAAGACATAACAAGGAGTTGGAGAAACAAATTGGTGGAAGTGGTGTAATTGTAGATTTTGCTGAAAAGCTTGAAAGCCTACCTGATAAAGCAAGTTGTTAGTTGGAGATATGCTTTCCTCTATCGCTCAAGCGGGTGTTAAACTAACTAAACGGGGTAATGGATTGTATCTTTCTCATAAATAAATGGATAAATGGTTTAAACAATTTGGAAAGAATACAACATCAAATATAGAACTAGCTAAGTATTGTAAAAAACTAAAAATTGATAATGTGGTTATTTGTATGAGAGATGAATTAACAAAGTTGTCCAAGAATACAAAGAATATTATTATGAATTTAGACACAGAATGGTTCTCATTGGGTTTGTATTCATAATGGACAGGATAAATATTATTTTGATAGTTATGGTATACCACCACCTGTTGAAGTAATACAATTCTTACAGAATGGTGTTTATCAAGCATTTCAAGTTCAAGAAATTAATTCTAAATGTTGTGGTCAATTATGTTTATATGTATTATTTCAACTCAACAATAATGAACATTTTTATGATGTAATTTTTAATCTAATATAAATGACTTTTGTTGGAAAAGATGGTTCTATCTTTGGAGAATCCTCTCAGGATATTGATTTATCAAATTATTATACAAAGGCACAGGCTGAACGACAAAAATATAACATAACCAAAAATATAAATATGAAAAATACTTATAAATTAATCAATTATCCAAACCCGAAAGTTGCGAATGACTTTCGTCACTCCTCCCAGGATAAGGACAGGATAAACTCCTCCCTGTCTCCTGTTCAATACCCGGTCCCTCAACAACAAATCCCTCATCCTCAACGACTACATCCTGGAAAATAAACTGGACTTTCTCTGTCTCACTGAAACCTGGCAACAACCTCTGGACTACTTCGCACTCAACCTCACCACACCCAATGGATATTCCTACATCAATAAACCACGCTCGGAGGGCCGAGGTGGTGGAATTGCCGTTATTCACCGACAAGACATCAGGACCAGCCTCATCTCCATCGGTTCTGCTCCATCATTTGAACACCTGGCTTTAAACTCTCTGGTCACACTCAGTCATGGCTGTTGTCTACCGCCCTCCCAAACCACACCCATCATTCCTGTCTGACTTCTCCTACTTTATGACCCAGCTATGTTCCCTCTCCCCCTCAATCCTCCTCCTTGGTGATTTCAATATTCACATGGACTCCACTGACTCCATGATAACCACCGACTTCACTGATTTACTCACCTGCTTTAACCTCACTCAACATGTCAACGTTCCTACCCATAACCGTGGTCACATTTTGGACCTTGTCTGCTCTACTGGATTAATCTTGCACCATCTCTCTGGCTCTGACCTCACCCTCTCTGACCACTTAGCCATCACTATGACCATCAACATCCCCGCCCCAACACCAAGGCATTATCGCACTATCAACTTCCGTAAGCTAAACGCTCTTTCACCTACCTCATTCTCATCCACCCTCTATGAAAAAATGTCCACTTCTCCCTTCTTTGACCTCCACAACCCTTCTGATCTCACTGACTACTACAACCACACTCTCTCCTCCTGCCTTGACCAACTTGCGCCTATAAAAACCAAAACAGTTTCTTTCACCCATTCTGCTCCCTGGTTTACCCCTGAACTCTGCCTGATGAAAACTCGTGCTTGCCAACTTGAAAGACTCCGCAATAAAACAGGTCTCACAATTCACTCCCAAGCCTACAAGGACCACCTACAACACTACAAAGATGCCCTCTCCCGTGCCCGCTCCGCCTACTACTCTCAAATTATCCACTCTGGCTCCGGAAACCCAAAAGCACTCTTCTCTACAATAAACAAACTCCTCAGCCCCCTGAACACCACCACCCAGTCATTCACAGTAGACAACTGCATCTCCTTCCTTTCATTCTTCCAACGCAAAGTTGAAAACATCTACAACAGCTTGACCACCGCCGCACCCGCTCCCCCTCAAACCACCTGCCCCCCCCCTATCCTGCCATCCCCTGTCACAATTCTCCCCAATCTCCCCTACTGACCTCTCTGATCTCCTCATACGAATGAAAACTGCCACCTGCACTCTTGACCCCATCCCCTCCAGCTTTGTCAAGGCCTCCCTTCCTGCTCTCTCTCCACTTATCATTGCAACAATAAACTCCTCCCTGTCTACAGGCATCGTCCCACCATCCCTCAAAATTGCTGCTGTTACCCCCATTCTGAAAAAACCTGGACTAAACCCTGACACCCTAAACAACTTCAGACCCATCTCCAACCTACCCTTTCTGTCGAAAGTTTTGGAACGTGCTGTAGCCGCTCAACTCAAACATCACCTCTCTGCCAATAACCTGTATGAAACATTCCAATCCGGATTCCGCTCCAACCACAGTACTGAAACTGCTCTCCTCAAAATCACCAACGGCCTTCTCCTCTCCTCTGACGCCGGCAACCTCAACATTGCCATCCTCCTCGACCTCAGCGCCGCCTTTGACACCATCGATCACACCATCCTCCTCACCCGACTTGAAACCACCTATAACGTTACTGGCACTGCCCTCTCTTGGATTAAATCGTACCTCTCTGACAGACGCCAGTTCATCTCAATCAATAACTGCAAATCCCCCACTGCTCCCCTCCCCCAAGGTGTCCCCCAAGGTTCAGTTCTTGGCCCCCTCCTCTTCATCCTTTACCTGTCCCCCCTCGGTCACTTAATCCACCATCATGGTCTCCAATTCCACTGCTTCGCCGATGACATCCAGCTTTTTCATCTCCACCAAGTCCATCTCCACCGCCACCCACTCTATCCTGACAAACTGCATCACTGAAATAAAATCCTGGCTTCAAATTAACTTCCTCAAACTTAACTATAATAAATCTGAAATAATCATCATTGGCCCTAAAACGCTCAGAAAATCCACCAATAACTTTGCCCTCAACATCGACGGTATCCCAGTATCCACCTCCCCTCACACCCGGAATCTTGGCATCATCTTTGACCAAACCCTCTCCTTCGACAAATACACTAAACAGATCACAAAGACATCCTTCTATCACATGAAAAACATTGCCCGTCTCCATCCATCCCTCTCCTCCATGGCTGCAGAAACCCTCATCCACGCCTTAATCACCTCCTGTCTGGACTACTGCAATTGCCTCCTCTATGGTTCACCCTCAACAATCACCAATAAACTCCAATACATTCAGAACTCCGCTGCCCGTCTACTCACCCATTCCCGGGCCCGTGACCACATCACCCCCGTCCTTTACAAGCTTCACTGGCTCCCCATCTCCCAGAGAATCCAGTACAAAATCCTCCTCTTGACCTACAAAGCCCTCCATAACCTGGCCCCATCCTACCTGGCTGACCTCCTCTCCAGACACACTCCCAACCGCAACCTCTGCTCTGCTGGTACCAACCTCCTTACCCCCCCCCCCCCCCCAATCCAGACCAAATTCAGATCCTGGGGGGACAGGGCCTTCTCCATCGCTGCTCCCACCCTCTGGAACTCACTGCCTCACACCATCAGAGACTCCTCCTCACTCACCACATTCAAAACATCACTCAAGACCCACTTGTTCAACACTGCATTCAACATTTAACCCACAGCATTTAACCCCTATCTCTTCGCCTTCTCCCTCCTTTTTGCTTTGGGTATTTCCCTATTGATTCTTGTTTTTATGTTTTGCTATGCATTATGTTTTGCACTCTGTCAAAGCGTCTTTGGGCTCCCTGAAAAGCGCTATATAAAATAAATGCATTATTATTATTATTATTATTATTATTATTATTAATTAGATTCAGTGATTTATCACAATATATATCTTTAAATAAAACAGCACGTTTTGTTGAACAAGTAAAATTTACAACCACAACACCTGGTTATACTGACCATACACCTTTTCTCATTCAATTTAACTATCTGCTTACAATTGAATTTTATAAAGAAGGACATATAGTTAATATGCGAATTAATAAATGGGGGTATGATATGCCTGATTTAGGGTATAATTGTTTTTTTTTTTTCAATAAACTTAGAAGACCTACATGATTTTAATCAGTCTCGTGAAGAAGAATATTATCCGCTTGGTGAGGATAAGGAGTTATGTGCAAGTACAATTAGTAAACAACAAATACATGATTTTAAGAAAAAAATATATATATGATAGTATAGCGATGGTTAGCATGACAAAGAAGGAAGGTAATGAGATAAGGATAGAAAGCCGAGGAATACAAACCGATTTGGTAGTGGGAATATGGGGTGGTATTACCTGTCATAATATTAATCTCACATATATTTCTGATACATAAATGGCAGGAAGAAGACTACAAGAGAATTATAATTTTTGTATTCAGGGATACCTACAAGAAAAGGGTGCTCGGTATTACATACCTTATGATTTGGAGCATATACATGGAAATTTTGTCATTAAAAACTGGCCTTATACTGATATTGTTAAACCCACAAATAGAGACTTGATTAAAATATTAAATCAAAATTAACTTCTCAAAGTTATGAAATATAAAACTGTTTTAGAAATCATCAACAAATCTTATTAGTATCCTATTATGAGAAAAATAATTATAGATACAAGAATATCTCAAAATCCAGATGAGTATATGTATAATATTCTTTGGGGCTCAAATTCAAGGGTAGCTAGGGATGAGGAAGGAGTTGAGGAGAAGGAGGAAGGAGAAGGAGAAGTTGAAGAAGAGAGGGAAGAGGCAGAGGAAAGAGAGAGGGAGGAAAGGGAGAAAAAGGAGAAGGAGGAGAGGGAGGAAAGAGAGAAAAAGAAGAAGGAGGAGAGGGAGGAAAGAGAGAAAAAGGAGAAGGAGGAGAAGGAGGAGAGGGAGAAAAAGGAGGAGGAAAGGGAGAAAAAGGAGAAGAAGGAAAGAGAGAAAAGGGAGAAGGAGGAGAGGGAGAAAAAGGAGAAGGAGAAGGAGGAGAGGGAGAAAAAGGAGCAGGAGGAGAGGGAGGAAGGATGAAAGGGAGAAAAAGGAGAAGGAGGAAAGGGAGAAAAAGGAGAAGGAGGGGAGGGAGAAAAAGGAGGAGGAGAGGGAGGAAAGAGAAAAAGGAGAATGAGGAGAAGGATGAAAGAGAGAGGGAGGAAAAATATAAAAAGATGGAAATCAGTGAGATTACGAAAAGATTGAATATATTACGGCAAATAAATCAATCTCAACGCACCGAAGAGGAAAACAAAGAAATAAAAACATATGTCACCCACAGGGTGAACCGTATCTTGCCAAAATGTGAAAATTCCGTTTTTTCGTCATGACGTCATCAAATGACGTCATAGCGTCAAACTGTTTACAGATCTGGGAAGCACTCATCAAGGGCATTCATATGAGGTATTACTCGATATGGTACCTACGATTTCAAAATTTGACCTTGGGGTCAATAATTTTCGACCTCCAGCGCTAACCATGAAGGTCAAGGCCGATCGCCACCAAAAACTAATCAGCTGAGCGCCGGACCATATACTAGATTCCCATGAAGTTTGGAGACGATCCGATCAAAGTTACTCAAAAAATTAGTGTTTCGTCGACCTCCATGATTGACCACAAAGTGACCTTGACCTTTGACCTTGACCTTCAAAATTTTGTGTGCTAAAGGGTATCTCTAAAAGACTCTGATATGCGAACTTACAAGAGTTTCCAAAGGGAACTGTGCTCTACAGAGTGACCTAAACAATGCGAACTAAAGCAATACAATATACATGAAAAGTGCAGTTTTTTCGTCATAACGCCGTCAAATGACGTCACATTGTCAAACTAGTTATATGTGTGGAAAGCACTCAACAAGGGCTTCAATTTGAGGTACTACTCGATATGGTAACTGAAACTTGAAAATTTTACCTTTTGGTCAAAATTGAATGACCTTCAAAATGACCTTGAAGGTCAAGGCCGATCGACACCAAAAACTAATCAGCTGAGCGCCATACCACACCCTATATACCCACCAAGTTTGGAGATCATAAGATCAAAGTTACTCAAAAAATAAGGGTTTCGTTGACCTCCATGATTGACCGCAAAGTGACCTTGACCTTTGACCTTGACCTTCAAAATTTTGTGTGCTGAAGGGTATCTCTAAAAGACTCTGATATGCGAACTTACAAGAGTTTCCAAAGGGAACTGTGCTCTACAGAGTGACCTAAACAATGCGAACTAAAGCAATACAATATACATGAAAAGTGCAGTTTTTTCGTCATAACGCCGTCAAATGACGTCACATTGTCAAACTAGTTATATGTTTGGAAAGCACTCAACAAGGGCTTCAATTTGAGGTACTACTCGATATGGTAACTGAAACTTGAAAATTTTACCTTTTGGTCAAAATTGAATGACCTTCAAAATGACCTTGAAGGTCAAGGCCGATCGACACCAAAAACTAATCAGCTGAGCGCCATACCACACTCTATATACCCACCAAGTTTGGAGATCATAAGATCAAAGTTACTCAAAAAATAAGGGTTTCGTTGACCTCCATGATTGACCGCAAAGTGACCTTGACCTTTGACCTTTGACCTTCAAAATTTTGTGTGCTGAAGGGTATCTCTATAGGACTCTGATCTGCGAAGTTACAGGAGTTTCCAATAATAACTGTGGTCTACAGAGTGATCTAAACGTGAAAAAAAAATGATTAACCACAAACAAAAAAACAAACAAAAAAACAAACAAACAAACAAACAAACATACAAGCTGACTGATACATCTTGCAAAAACTTCGTTTTGGCAAGATAAAAACAAACAAACAAACATACAAGCTGACTAATACATCTTGCAAAAACTTCGTTTTGGCAAGATAAAAATATGTCACCCACAGGGTGAACCGTATCTTGCCAAAATGTGAAAATTCCGTTTTTTCGTCATGACGTCATCAAATGACGTCATAGCGTCAAACTGTTTACAGATCTGGGAAGCACTCATCAAGGGCATTCATATGAGGTATTACTCGATATGGTACCTACGATTTCAAAATTTGACCTTGGGGTCAATAATTTTCGACCTCCAGCGCTAACCATGAAGGTCAAGGCCGATCGCCACCAAAAACTAATCAGCTGAGCGCCGGACCATATACTAGATTCACATGAAGTTTGGAGACGATCCGATCAAAGTTACTCAAAAAATTAGTGTTTCGTCGACCTCCATGATTGACCACAAAGTGACCTTGACCTTCATAATTTTGTGTGCTAAAGGGTATCTCTAAAAGACTCTGATATGCGAACTTACAAGAGTTTCCAAAGGGAACTGTGCTCTACAGAGTGACCTAAACAATGCGAACTAAAGCAATACAATATACATGAAAAGTGCAGTTTTTTCGTCATAACGCCGTCAAATGACGTCACATTGTCAAACTAGTTATATGTTTGGAAAGCACTCAACAAGGGCTTCAATTTGAGGTACTACTCGATATGGTAACTGAAACTTGAAAATTTTACCTTTTGGTCAAAATTGAATGACCTTCAAAATGACCTTGAAGGTCAAGGCCGATCGCCACCAAAAACTAATCAGCTGAGCGCCGGACCATATACTAGATTCCCATGAAGTTTGGAGACGATCCGATCAAAGTTACTCAAAAAATAAGGGTTTCGTTGACCTTCATGATTGACCGCAGTGACCTTGACCTTTGACCTTGACCTTCAAAATTTTGTGTGCTGAAGGGTATCTCTATAGGACTCTGATATGCGAAGTTACAGGAGTTTCCAATAATAACTGTGGTCTACAGAGTGATCTAAACGTGAAAAAAAAATGATTAACCACAAACAAAAAAACAAAAAAATGAACATATGTCACCCACAGGGTGAACCGTATCTTGCCATTTGACCTTGACCTTAATAATTTCGTATGGTGAATAGTATGTCTTCATGACCAACGCACATGAAATATTGAAAGATTTTGATGAGAACTGAGGAAATAATTTTTTCATGAAAATTCAGTTTTTTCGTCATGACGTCATCAAATGACGTCATAGCGTCAAACTGTTTACAGATCTGGGAAGCACTCATCAAGGGCTTCAATTTGAGGTACTACTCGATATGGTAACTGAAACTTGAAAATTTTACCTTTTGGTCAAAATTGAATGACCTTCAAAATGACCTTGAAGGTCAAGGCCGATCGACACCAAAAACTAATCAACTGAGCGCCATACCACACCCTATATACCCACCAAGTTTGGAGATCATAAGATCAAAGTTACTCAAAAAATAAGGGTTTCGTAATTTGACCTTGGGGTCAATAATTTTCGACCTCCAGCGCTAACCATGAAGGTCAAGGCCGATCGCCACCAAAAACTAATCAGCTGAGCGCCGGACCATATACTAGATTCCCATGAAGTTTGGAGACGATCCGATCAAAGTTACTCAAAAAATAAGGGTTTCGTTGACCTCCATGATTGACCGCAAAGTGACCTTGACCTTTGACCTTGACCTTCAAAATTTTGTGTGCTGAAGGGTATCTCTATAGGACTCTCATATGCGAAGTTACAGGAGTTTCCAATAATAACTGTGGTCTACAGAGTGATCTAAACGTGAAAAAAAAATGATTAACCACAAACAAAAAAACAAAAAAACAAAAAAACAAACAAACATACAAGCTGACTGATACATCTAGCAAAAACTTCGTTTTGGCAAGATAACAAACAAACAAACATACAAGCTGACTAATACATCTTGCAAAAACTTCGTTTTGGCAAGATAATAATGACTCATAGGAAGATATTGTTTTAAAAATTTACTGAGATGTCTTCACTTTCAGGGAGGAGATTTAAACGAGAAAGTGGGGATAAAGAAGAAGAAGAAGGAAAAGATTATGTGGTTGATGATGTTGGTGTTATTGACTTTAGTTAGTTTTATTTGTAAATAAATGGAGGCGAGAGTGAAGGCATTCCTAAGGATTCTTTATGTTTTAAAAATCAAGATAGAAATGTATATGTTGAAAACCAAAAAGGTTTTGGCACTATGTAGGACTTTTTCTCATAAATAAATATGAGTTATTGTCTCAAATGTAAAAAGAAAACTAAATCTAAAAATATCTCATGTTAAAGCTAAAAATAGAGTTTATCAAAAAGGAATATGTCAAATGTGTGGCTCTAAAAAGTGCCAATTCATCTCTCCTAAAAGTGGAGGAGACATACAAAAGTTTCTGTCAGGAAGTAAATTTACAACAACTGGAATTCCAGGGGAATTCCACCTTCCAGGGTATTCTTTCTGTGGTCCAGGAACAAACTTGGATAAAAAATTAGATGAGGCTGACAATCCTAAACCTTGGTCTACACATATAAATAGGGTTGATGAAGTGTGTATGAAACATGATATTGCTTATGGAAATACCACTACATTGGATGAAAAACATGAAGCAGACAGAGAAATGTTGTATAATTTGTCTTCGATACTAAATCCTACGTTGAGAGAGAAAGTTGATAGGTTTATTGTGAAAAAAATGATAAGTGCTAAATTGAAACTTGGTCTTGGTTATTCCTCAAAAAACTATGAGGCTCTAATGATGTCATCAAGACTGAGGAGCTTTTGGCTGAAGAATTACACAAACCCATAATCACCAAGTTTAAAAGAAGGAAGGTTTATTCCAAAGACACTGACCACATATGGTCCGCTGATTTAATTTAATTGAATAATGATAGGGGATACAGGTATGCTTTAACCGTTATTGATTTGAGGAGTAGATTTGCCTGGGTTGTTCCTTTAAAAAATAAAAGGGGTGATACTTTAATGTTAGCCTTTAAGCTAATATTTGATAGGGATAAAAGGAAACCAAAGAAGTTATGGACTGATGAGGGAACAGAGTTCTTCAACAAAATATTTATGAAATTTATTAAGGGGGAGGGTATTAAATTATACAGCACCTTTAATGAAGGAAAAGCAGTTATTGAGCGTTTTAATCGCACTTTGAAAGAGAAACTATATAAAAAATTCACACAACTCGGTTCTCAACAGTGGGTATATTTAATTCAGGATATTGTAGATAATTACAATAATACAGTTCATTCATCAACAAAATCAAAACCGTCAGAATCATTTACAAAATTAGAATATGAAAAGGAGATTAATTTGAGAAAACCCAAGTTCAAAGTTGGTGATATTGTAAGAATATACAGATGGAAAAGCCATTTTGAGAAAGGTTATACAAAAAATGGACAAATGAATTATTTTAAATCGTTGATGTAATGGATACAGTCCCTTGGACCTACAAATTATTTGATTTAAATGGAGAAGAAATCTTGGGTTCATTTTACTCAAGAATTACAAAAAACAATGATAAACCATTAAGCAACAACCATCCATACTTTTATCCACCCCACCCAGATTAGGTAATTTAATTACTAGTAAAAAAAATAACAAAAAATAAATATATATCATAAGCCACGCCCACACAGACCACACCCATCATCCCCCACTGCTCTGTGCGCCCCCACTCTTGACCCTCCACCCCCTCATCCCACCCCCACCTTCCCCACACACACAAGGGGAGGGGAGGGGTGGGATGAGGGGGGCAAAGGGTCGTTGGCAGGGACGCACTTTCCCTTCTTTTTTCCTTTATTCTCTTTTTGTAATTAATTTTTAAATAATTCTGGACAAAGCAAATATAACCATATATAAATATTGAAAACATAAAAATCTTTATATTATTAAAACATTTTTATTGAGGTATATATTCAACTTCTCCCCAGCACAAGCCATCAATTTCTCCCCAGCACAATTCAAATACAGCAGATGTCTTCAGATTTTGAATCTCTTTCTGTTAAAGACAAGAGGGGAGAGAAAATATTAAGGTGAAGCAAGGAGAGGATATGTTATATATGAAGATATGAGGATATGAAGGATATGAAGGATATGAAGGACATGAGCATTGTGATTATGAAATGATATGAGCATTGTGAATTGAGATATGAGCATTGCGATTACATCAACGATTTTAAATAATGAGCATTATGAATCACACACACACATACCTCTAAAAAAAAATCAAGCTTTGTGTCAATGCCGTCGAGTTGAAAATTTAGGGTATCACAGGTTGGCAGGAAATAACCACTCTTGGGTAAATCATAAGCATCCCACTCATAGTCGTGGCCATCGAGGTCGTGATCGTGGTTGTGGTCATCGATCTCAACAGGTGTTGTATTCTGTTTGAAAAACGAAATAAAAACATGAGGAGAAATTATTAAAAGATACATCGTATTGGCAATGAATAAATAAATGTCAGCTCCCGTTTATTGGTGCCAGTCAGAGAGATGAATAATGAATTACCAGGGGTATACTCTGATGGTCATTTTGGACAAGAGACAAAATCTCATCTGTGTCTTCTTCGAGGTTAATACTACAGACAAAAAAAAGAGAAATTACTTCGTTGAAGGAAGCCAGACAAAACATCACACACACACATTCTAAGGCAGCCTCATTTAACATCAACGTATTTTATTTTGTACCATACCTTCCACATGAATCTTCTAAGAACGGTGAAACATTGAATTCATTCAGAGACCTCCATCTCCGAGGCAAGTTGTTCAAACCCGTATTCAGTTCGTTGTGAAACTCTTGAGAAACGACTTGAAATTCTGCCAGGGCCTCATGAAAGTCATTCACAATATTTGAATTGCTGTAATGAAGAGGAAAATATATCATGAGTCATAAAATTAATCACATACAAAGCTCTCGTTAGTTTAACACCAAACGAAACCAATATCCTGGTGAGTATTCTTCATCAGAGGAAAGACTGGAATAAGACAAGCTCATCTTCATTCGCAATGTTTAAAACGGCACGGCAACACGGCTTAAATAATGAACAAAATGTATTTCGGGGAAGTGAACTGCCTGTCAGCATTTGGGGAAATTCAGGGCGTGTGTGTGAAAAACAGGAAACAAGACAATGAGAACTCCTGGGAAGTTATCCAAGTGAAACAACATGTCATTTCTCAAAAGTAAGCGATTAATTAGAAAAGGTTCGAGTATGGTAGCCTTGGTATATAAATGGAAAACAAAATGAATGTGAAAAATATCAAATAAGTCTTATTGAAAAGGCAACTGGTAAAAAAGTTCACAAAACAAATAAGAGAATTAATTTAAATACCGGTGAGTTGGAGGAGATGGTGAAGAGAGTTGGAGGAGAATTAAATTATTTCCTACGCATAAACAAATATTTGTAGGATCGATGTTTGAGTGGGCCAAAGATGATCTGCCAGATGATATGTATAAGGACCGGTGCTCAGTGTCAATAGTAGAAGGATCATAGGTTCAGAAGGCGAGAAGGATCATAGGTCCATAAGGTTAAATGTTAGGAGGTTCATAAGGGAGTAGGGGTAGCAGTAATGGGAAATGAAGAAAAGTGAGGGTGAGGAAAATTTACATGTAAGTGAATGGAGATTTGGGGGTGTCCCAGGAACAACATTTATCATCTACTCGTGACAGTGTGTGTGTGTGTGTGTGTGTGTGTGTGTGTGTGTGTGTGTGTGTGTGTGTGTGTGTGTGTGTATATATATATATATATATATATATATATATATATATATATATATATATATATATATATAAATAATCGGGAGATTAAATAAGACGCGGACGTAGCTTCAGGACAGTCGATCTTTAATTCTCGACAAGCTTTCGACCAACAAAGGTCTTCTTCTTAGTCGTCCCCAAGTTCAGCGGAAGAACTTGAAGAACTTCCGGTGGGTAACATAACCCCACTATGTACCCACCGTTAGATCGTATGTCGTGGAAGTGTATAATTATTCCCATGACGAGGGGTGGGGTTATGTTAATTAGTTAAGGATTAATGGTAAATCCCCTGTATGCAATTGCCTCTGTTATTTCCCCTCTGTTCTTTCCGAAACTGCACACACACACGTAGCCAAGCCAGCAATCATGCATTAAGACACTACATAAAAACTAACCTGAAACAGGCCATTGAGCACCACCAATGATACCACCGACCTGGTGATCACAAAGGCACAGGAGGGGTGTGAGGCCATGCCCTGAAGAACAATTGATCAGGACACCAAGAGCGACGAGATGGCACTATTCACAAGAATTCATTCACAAGAATGCTTCTCACCGAATCATAAGAATGCTACTCACGAATTCATGAGAATGCTACTCACTCATTCATGAGAATGCCACTCACTGATTATCAGATGACAGTTTAGTTTATCAGATGCAATGTCATGTTTTTCTCAATTTGCAGCACCTCCGAAAGACCTTCACATGGATCTACCCAGGAGCCCACTCCATATTGATGTTGAAGTGTGCACGTGGTGCAATGTTATCGACATACACCCGATCAACGACGTGCAAATTAACTGGTTCCTCGGGAACACTTCAAATCCACTTGACGCATATCGTGAAAATTACTCATCCAGCAGAATCTCAAGTGAACTATGCTTTACCCCAAAGGCTGCCCATCATGACCAGCAACTCATCTGCCAAGTAGGACTCATCCCACATGGACGTACTGGCCTATCCATCGTACGCACTACAACGGCATCTATAAATATAAAAGGTGGTATTTCATCCACACTTTGCACCTCTATTTGACGTAGTTCATCCTCCTTGGTATATGAATACTATTGTGCTTTGGGATTCTTGATTCAGAACATATGCAACATTTTCTCTTGAGAACCTACTGTATGCAAAACCATGCTTGAACACCACTTCTTCACCATCTGACGGTTATCCTTTCCTTATTGGCCTGGCAGGATGGCCTAGCATGTCGATTTTTTGTCAAGTATGTTTGTTGGACATTTCCTTCTTTTGGTCGAAGCCATATTCCTGCAAAATAAAGAGAAGGAGGGGGGGAAAAGAGAGAGAGGGAAAAAGAGAGAGAGGCAAAAAGAGAGAGGGAAAAAGAGAGAGAAAAAGAGGGAAAAAGAGAGGGAAAAAGAGAGAGGGAAAAGAGAGAGGGAAAAAGGGAGAGAGAAAAAGGGAGAGAGAAAAAGAGAGAGAGAAAAAGAGAGAGAGAAAAAGAGAGAGAAAAAGAGAAAGGGGAGGGGAAAAGGGGAAGAGAGGGGAGAAAGGAGAACAGAGAGAGGGAAGGGAGAGGAGCAAGATGAGGGGGAGAGAGAGGGGAGAGGGGAGAGGGGAAGGGTGCGGGAGAGCAACGCCTCACCAAACATTGCTATAAACTCTGGGAGGAGGTGGGAGAAGGCGAGAGAGGTTGGAGTGGAGTTCTGCAATTTATTAGGAGGGGGAAGAGTGAGGAGTGCACGGGGGAAGAGTGAGGTTTGGACAGAGAAAGAGAGAGAAATGGGAAGGGAGGGGTTGAGTGGGTGGGACAGGGGAGTGGGAGGGTAGAAAAGGTGAGGGGGTGGAGAGGGAGTTAGCCAAGAGAATGATATGCTATGTTTTGAATGTAATATGCTATGACACCCGCAGACTCTTGTCTTGATCCTAATTGTAAAATTTTAACTGCGGAAATTGAGCGTTGAGGCTCAGTCGGGTTAAAAATCCAGGGTTAAAAGATCCAGGGTTAAAAATTACTATTCTTCTCGTCTTCTTTCTTTCTCTTGAGGAGTTTCAGTTGCTTTGGATGCAGCCATTCCTGCTGCATTTGCTTCTTGCTTTATGCTGTTGAAGAGGAAGGCTGCTCTGGATGTAGCTTTTGTCAAGTTTGCTTGTTGGACATTTCCTTCTTTTGGTCGAAGCCATATTCCTGCAAAATAAAGAGAGGAGGGGGGAAGAGAGAGAGAGAGAGAGAGAGAGAGAGAGAGAGAGAGAGAGAGAGAGAGAGAGAGAGAGAGAGAGAGAGAGAGAGAGAGAGAGAGAGAGACAGAGACAGAGACAGAGACAGAAGGAGGGAGCAAGGAGGGGGGAGACAGAGGAAGGGTGGGGAGATCAACGCCTCACCAAACGTCACTCTGAACTCCGGGAGGAGGTGGGAGCAACCGAGAAAGGTCGGAGGACAGTGCTGCAATTTATTCGGAGGGGGAAGAGCAAGGAGTGGACAGAGAAAGAGAGAGATGGGAGGGGGGTGGGGGGTGGTTGGGGGAGGGTAGAAAAGGAGAGAGGGGTGGAGAAGAAGTTAACCAAGAGAATGATATGCTATGTTATGAGAATGATATGTTATGACACCTGTAGACACTTGTCTTGAGCAAAAAATTTCAATTTAAACTGTGGAAATGAGCTTATAGCAGCAGTTCCCACTTACAAAAAAGTGTACTCTGGGCGTCCATGGACGTCTCTAAGCAATGTTCATACCTTTATTCGTCCCCTACCGGTGTACACTGGAGGGGACTATAGGTTTGCACGCCGTCCTTCCGTCTGTCAGTCCGTCACGCAAAGAACAGCTTTCCGGACTTTTCTTCTAAATGCTTAATGCTAATGATTTCAAACTTGTGTTACATATTTATGTGAATGTATGTGAATTACCATTCAGGTCTTTGCTTATCCATGGGTAGTAGATTAAGGGTTGTTGTGGTTGGAGGGTCAGGAGCCCTTCTGAAAAAGTGTCCGGAAACGGAAGTGACCGGAAACGGAAAAAAAAAAGACACGAGGAAGAAAAGCGACGAGTATTCTTCTTCCTCGCCCCGCTCCGACGAAAGGTGGGATCGACCTTGCGCCGCGTGGAAAAGCGGCGTTCCGAAGCCCGTCTGGCGAGAGGAGTTACCGGGACGTGTACCTACCCGGTGGAGACGTCAAGTTGACGTGGGGCCGTGCATCGACCCCGCGTCTGGCACCGTTCGCGGCACCGTCTAAACAGACGCGTACGGGTCGCACGTTGGGACCTAACACGCCTTGCAAGCGGCGTGGGGCTTTTGGCTTGCTTTATCATACCCGCTTCGCGTGGCCACGAGGGGCTGCAGCCGCGGTGCCTGGTACGATACCTGCCCGGTGGAAACACGTCCACCCGGGGTTCGTTCAACCGCCCGAGTGCGGCGACGCCGACCATCATCTTGGTCAGGAGGGGCCCAGAGACATTGTGAGGGGCAGAGACAAAAGGGGGTCGTGAGTACCGAAAGGGGACACACCTATATAAGATGGCCATCTTAAACCTCTAGGGGATTGATTGATTGTTGAGTGTGAATTGTTGATGGTTGTTTGTTGTTGATTGCTCGGGGAATATATCCGTGATTGTATCCTTGAAATTGTATGATATCCTTACCCTGGAAATATATCATTGAACATCAGTTTCTCTTGGGTGGAATTCATAGGGATTGCGTTGCGAAAGCGCATATATAATACTACTTTCTGGCGAAGGTCCTCTCACGGTCCGGGGGTCACCGAGACCAGGTAGTCACCGAGGGGACCACGTAACAGAATTGGGGGCTCGTCCAAATTACGATTTGTGGATTCGCAATTGGGTCTACGTCCGGGATCTAAAAGTGTATTTGTATAAAATAATAAAATAATATTTTTATTAATTAAAATTTATTAATTAAGTATTAATTGGTAAATTTTTGGGGAAATTTCATAGGGATTGTCAGCACAGGGGGACCGCGAGGGAAAGACAGCACAGTAATATAATACCGAGTGTTCATACAAATGTGTTATACTTGTGACTCGCGCACCTCTCATATATCTAACATGTACGTAACTACAAGGATGTAATGACAATATAGCTTTAGAACAGACATGTTGTTCAAGGTAATTTGTCCAGCAATTTATGTATTTACGATTTTAGTCTAACTCCAATAGCTGATTATTTATTTGCATAAATGTATTGCTCGGTATTATGCTGTGCGAGTCGTATTTGCGCAAAAGTCAAACACTGTATATGTCTTGCCTCGGGTCCTAATTCTATTGCATATGGTCCAATGAACCACTAAAATAAAAATGGTACTTTTGCAAAGTCGTTCCCCCAAAAATTGCTAAGCTGCCTAACTAATAAGAGTGCCTTTGGATTATCTGATATTTGGGATACCATTCCACTTCTTGGTTCATGAATGGTTTGGAGAAAAGAAGCATTTACCATTGATGTTAATCATCAAGTATCCAACATGGGAACAAATTGAATGGTGCAAACCAGTTCCATTTTGAATGCTGCGGTAAACATCAGCTGTGGTCTGAGGAATATCAGGCGATCTCACATTCCGAGACCACATCTTCGGTTACATACACCTCAATAAGTTTGAAATATATATCTTTTTACTTTTCACGGGAGGGGATGGGTTTTATGGGATGCCAGGGGGGGTGAGGAGGGTACCGGGTGCCCCCTGGATCCACCCCTCATTGGTGTCCCAAATGAACTTAGCCTCCTCTGCTCATCCTCGGTATTCTTACCTTCAAGCTTGTGATGGAGGACGTGGGGTGCGACGAAAGAGGCGTTTATTAATGCGATGAAAGAACCGCCACAGAAGGCCGCGATGTTTTTTCGACTTCTTGTCCTGCACAGAAAAATAATTAATCAGTTAAATCATCTTGTAAGATGAAGTTAAAAAATAAACCGACTTGAACACCTGGAGGGATGTATTGTTGTTCCATTAATCTTTTGCAAAAATCACTTTAAGAGGATGGAACTACCACATCTGGTACATCATAAAGCTTTCTCCTTCCTCATGCTGAAAACTTTTGTTTTTGCATTTTTTTAAGAAGTTGACTATATAATACAGAAACAACGAGGCAAGGGGATGCACTGATTATAGCAGTTTATACGTAGTGTGTTCAAAAAGTATCCGACCTTTATTTTTTGTGCGTAAAAAAAAAGAAGCTAGGGAGGCGTTGATTGGTGCACGTATGTAGGCGATCCTAATGCACATGCGTGAATTTTTTCACACCTGCAGAAGCTGTCATCCGACGGCAGACCGCCGATGAGTGAGGACATGTAAGCGAGCGCCGTCGGATTTTCGTTTTTGACAAAATGATGGAAAAACTTGAACAACACTACTGCATCAAATTTTGAGTTTCATCAAACTTGCATCAAAACTGCAACTTGGTTTCTGGGTCGTACCCATAAACCCAGGACTCATCGCCAGTGATCACTGTGTTGAGGAAGCTGGGATCGCTGTTCACAGTCTCCAGCATGTCCTGTGCGATCTCCAAACAGAGTTGCTTCTGCTCAATCGTTAGCAGCTTTGGTACGAACTTCGCTGAGATTCTCCTAAAGCCCAAATCCTCCTTCATAATGGAATGAACGGTGTTGAATCTTGCGGATCGTTTCCACTTGGGAATCGCCAAGCTTTACACAAAATTTGATGCAGTAGCGTTGTTCAAGTTTTTCCGTCATTTTGTCAAAAACGAAAATCCGACGGCGCTCGCTTACATGTCCTCACTCATCGGCGGTCTGCCGTCGAATGACAGCTTCTGCAGGTGTGAAAAAATTCACGCATGTGCATTAGGATCGCCTACATACGTGCACCAATCAACGCCTCCCTAGCTTCTTTTTTTTTACGCACGAAAAATAAAGGTCGGATACTGTTTGAACACAGTAGTATATTTTCATAAAATTACATTTTCAGGACTGGCAGAGTACTTTTAAAGGTGTGTACACGACCTTCAACTTGCTCTGCCAGGGTTTAAATGTCAAACAAGTTATGAAAGGTCACCCTGGTGTTTCGCATGTGGCTTTTTTTTTTTTGTATACCGAATCGAGGCTCGTGAAAGAGCTGACAACCTCGAGGGAAAGACAGTAGAGGGCGACCGCGAGGGAAAGACAGCACAGGGGGACCGCGAGGGAAAGACAGCACAGGGGGACCGCGAGGGAAAGACAGTACAGGGGGACCACGAGGGAAAGACAGCACAGAGGGACCGCGAGGGAAAGACAGCACAGGAGGACCGCGAGGGAAAGACAGCACAGGGGGACCGCGAGGGAAAAACAGCACATGGGGACCGCGAGGGAAAGACAGCACATGGGGACCGCGAGGGAAAGACAGCACAGGGGGACCGCGAGGGAAAGACAGCACAGGGGGACCGCGAGGGAAAGACAGCACAGGGGGACCGCGAGGGAAAGACAGCACAGAGGGACCGCGAGGGAAAGACAGCACAGGAGGACCGCGAGGGAAAGACAGCACAGGGGGACCGTGAGGGAAAGACAGCACATGGGGACCGCAAGGGAAAGACAGCACATGGGGACCGCGAGGGAAAGACAGCACAGGGGGACCGCGAGGGAAAGACAGCACAGGGGGACCGCGAGGGAAAGACAGCACAGGGGGACCGCGAGGGAAAGACAGCACAGGGGGACCGCGAGGGAAAGACAGCACAGGGGGACCGCGAGGGAAAGACAGCACAGGGGGACCGCGAGGGAAAGACAGCACAGGGGGACCGCGAGGGAAAGACAGCACAGGGGGACCGCGAGGGAAAGACAGCACAGGGGGACCGCGAGGGAAAGACAGCACAGGGGGACCGCGAGGGAAAGACAGCACAGGGGGACCGCGAGGGAAAGACAGCACAGGGGGACCGCGAGGGAAAGACAGCACAGGGGGACCGCGAGGGAAAGACAGCACATGGGGACCGCGAGGGAAAGACAGCACAGGGGGACCGCGAGGGAAAGACAGCACAGGGGAACCGCGAGGGAAAGACAGCACAGGGGGACCGCGAGGGAAAGACAGCACAGGGGGACCGCGAGGGAAAGACAGCACAGGGGGACCGCGAGGGAAAGACAGCACAGGGGGACCGCGAGGGAAAGACAGCACAGGGGGACCGCGAGGGAAAGACAGCACAGGGGGACCGCGAGGGAAAGACAGCACAGGGGGACCGCAAGGAAAGACAGCACAGGGGCGACCGCAAGGGAAAGACAGCACAGGGGGACCGCGAGGGAAAGACAGCACAGGGGACGCGAGGGAAAGACAGCACAGGGGGACCACGAGGGAAAGACAGCACAGGGGGACCGCGAGGGAAAGACAGCACAGGGGGATCGCGAGGAAAAGACAGCACAGGGGGACCGCGAGGGAAAGACAGCACATGGGGACCGCGAGGGAAAGACAGCACAGGGGGACCGCGAGGGAAAGACAGCACAGGGGGACCGCGAGGGAAAGACAGCACAGGGGGACCGCGAGGGAAAGACAGCACAGGGGGACCGCGAGGGAAAGACAGCACAGGGGGACCGCGAGGGAAAGACAGCACAGGGGGACCGTGAGGGAAAGACAGCACAGGGGGACCGCGAGGGAAAGACAGCACAGGGGGACCGCGAGGGAAAGACAGCACAGGGGGACCACGAGGGAAAGACAGCACAGGGGGACCGCGAGGGAAAGACAGCACAGGGGGACCGCGAGGGAAAGACAGCACAGGGGGACCGCGAGGGAAAGACAGCACAGGGGGACCGCGAGGGAAAAGACAGCACAGGGGGACCGCGAGGGAAAGACAGCACAGGGGGACCGCGAGGGAAAGACAGCACAGGGGGACCGCGAGGGAAAGACAGCACAGGGGGACCGCGAGGGAAAGACAGCACAGGGGGACCGCAAGGAAAGACAGCACAGGGGGACCGCGAGGGAAAGACAGCACAGGGGGACCGCGAGGGAAAGACAGCACAGGGGGACCGCGAGGGAAAGACAGCACATGGGGACCGCGAGGGAAAGACAGCACAGGGGGACCGCGAGGGAAAGACAGCACAGGGGGACCGCGAGGGAAAGACAGCACAGGGGGACCGCGAGGGAAAGACAGCACAGGGGGACCGCGAGGGAAAGACAGCACAGGGGGACCGCGAGGGAAAGACAGCACAGGGGGACCGCGAGGGAAAGACAGCACAGGGGGACCGCGAGGGAAAGACAGCACAGGGGGACCGCAAGGGAAAGACAGCACAGGGGGACCGCGAGGGAAAGACAGCACAGGGGGACCGCGAGGGAAAGACAGCACAGGGGGACCGCGAGGGAAAGACAGCACAGGGGGACCGCGAGGGAAAGACAGCACAGGGGGACCGCGAGGGAAAGACAGCACAGGGGGACCGCGAGGGAAAGACAGCACAGGGGGATCGCGAGGGAAAGACAGCACAGGGGGACCGCGAGGAAAAGACAGCACAGGGGGACCGCGAGGGAAAGACAGCACATGGGGACCGCGAGGGAAAGACAGCACAGGGGGACCGCGAGGGAAAGACAGCACAGGGGGACCGCGAGGGAAAGACAGCACAGGGGGACCGCGAGGGAAAGACAGCACAGGGGGACCGCGAGGGAAAGACAGCACAGGGGGACCGCGAGGTAAAGACAGCACAGGGGGACCGCGAGGGAAAGACAGCACAGGGGGACCGCGAGGGAAAGACAGCACAGGGGGACCGTGAGGGAAAGACAGCACAGGGGGACCGCGAGGGAAAGACAGCACAGGGGGACCGCGAGGGAAAGACAGCACAGGGGGGCCGCGAGGGAAAGACAGCACAGGGGGACCGCGAGGGAAAGACAGCACAGGGGGACCGCGAGGGAAAGACAGCACAGGGGGACCGCGAGGGAAAGACAGCACAGGGGGACCACGAGGGAAAGACAGCACAGGGGGACCGCGAGGGAAAGACAGCACAGGGGGACCGCGAGGGAAAGACAGCACAGGGGGGCCGCGAGGGAAAGACAGCACAGGGGGACCGCGAGGGAAAGACAGCGCAGGGGGACCACGAGGGAAAGACAGCGCAGGGGGACTGCGGGGGAAAGACAGCGCAGGGGGACCGCGGGGGAAAGACAGCGCAGGGGGACCGCGGGGGAAAGACAGCGCAGGGGGACCGCGGGGGAAAGACAGCACAGGGGGACCGCGGGGGAAAGACAGCACAGGGGGACCGCGGGGGAAAGACAGCACAGGGGGACCGCGGGGGAAAGACAGCACAGGGGGACCGCGGGGGAAAGACAGCACAGGGGGACCGCGGGGGAGAGACAGCACAGGGGGACCACGAGGGAAAGACTGTACAGGGGGACCGCGAGGGAAAGACAGCACAGGGGGACCACGGGGGAA
Organism: Myxine glutinosa; assembly: GCF_964187855.1. Taxonomy (NCBI): domain Eukaryota; kingdom Metazoa; phylum Chordata; class Myxini; order Myxiniformes; family Myxinidae; genus Myxine; species Myxine glutinosa. The sequence continues at coordinate 329,689,834 of NC_136261.1, forward strand.
AGACAGCACAGGGGGACCGCGAGGGAAAGACAGCACAGGGGGACCGCGAGGGAAAGACAGCACAGGGGGACCGCGAGGGAAAGACAGCACAGGGGGACCGCGAGGGAAAGACAGCACAGGGGGACCGCGAGGGAAAGACAGCACAGGGGGACCATGAGGGAAAGACTGTACAGGGGGACCGCGAGGGAAAGACAGCACAGGGGGACCACAAGGGAAAGACAGCACAGGGGGACCACGGGGGAAAGACAGCACAGGGGGACCGCGAGGGAAAGACAGCACAGGGGGACCACGAGGGAAAGACTGTACAGGGGGACCGCGAGGGAAAGACAGCACAGGGGGACCGCGAGGGAAAGACAGTACTTCAGTTGAATGTCAGGCCAGGGCAGTTCAATGTCCTCCCAAAGACAAAATAACTCCTTTCCTGACCTCACAGAGAGGTGGGAATAACAGAGGCCATTGAAAAATTAGAGAGATAAAGCCGACTTTTCGGGATATCATGCTTTTGTTGTTTCTCCTACAAAGGACATCCTCACACTAAAATATGCAATTTGGTGTCTGTCAGTCTGTCTGACGATTTTTTTTACTGTGATACATTCAATTACTTATCCAATCTGAACCAAACTTGACAGGAGGATGAAGGTTGCAGCAAATTCATCTGCCCCCCCTCCCCAAGGGTGTTTTCTCCAACAAGGGGGTTTCCCTGCCAATGGGGTTGCGTTATAAATATATCGTTTATTTATATATATATATATATATATATATATATATATATATATATATATATATATATATATATATATATATATATATATATATACACATATCTATATATATATATATATATACATATCTATATATATATATATATATATATATATATATACATATCTATATATATATATATATATACATATCTATATATATATCTATATATATATATATATCTATACATCTATATATATATATATATATCTATATATATATCTATATATATATATATATCTATATACAGTGGAACCTTGACTTACGAGTGCCCCAACTTACGAGTTTTTCGAGATACGAGCCGTCGCTCCGGCAGTTTATTGCTTTGAGATGCGAGCCGAGATCCGAGTTACGAGCTTTCGCCACCCGGTCACGTGGTTATCTTGCCGTTCAAGTACGTATCTCTGTCGTATAGCGTTGCATTTTTTTTCTTCGCATTTTGGTTATTTCGAGTTTACGCCGCCAGGTGGGTTCTGGTCACGTGGTTATCTTGCCGTGCACGTACAGTACGTATCTCTGTCGTACAGCGCTGCATTTTTTTTTCCGCATTTTGGTTATTTCGAGTTTACGCCGCCAGGTAGGTTCTGGTCACGTGGTTATCTTGCCGTTCAAGTACAGTACGTATCTCTGTCGTATAGCGCTGCATTTTAGTTTTCGCATTTTGGTTATTTCGAGTTTATGCCGCCAGGTAGGTTCTGGTCATGTGGTTATCTTGCCGTTCAAGTACAGTACGTATCTCTGTCGTATAGCGCTGCATTTTTGTTTTCGCATTTTGGTTATTTCGAGTTTACGCCGCCAGGTAGGTTCTGGTCACGTGGTTATCTTGCCGTTCAAGTACAGTACGTATCTCTGTCGTATAGCACTGCATTTTTGTTTTCGCATTTTGGTTATTTCGGAAAATTTCATGTTCATGTCGAACATTTCATGTTCATGTTTTCATGTTCATGCCATGCCAGGCCACAACTTGTTCAGAGTGCCGGCGATAGCTCGCCTTCTCTTTGTGGAAAACACGGTGAGATCCTTAACATCCAACAACTAATGGGACGCAAACGGGGCGCCCAGTTTAGCGGTACACACATTGATGAATCACCCTGCCTGTGATTCACCCATGACAGGTTATAGCTGGGTCGGGATTCAAACCCAGGCTGGACAGTTTAGACTTTAGAGTCAAGTGTGCGTACCTCCAGTCCAGGCCATCCTGCCAACTTGTATGCTGCATACAGGTGAAATATAAAGCGCGAGATATTTTTATATATACTGTATATTTAAAAAAAAATTGGTGTGGTTATTGGCGGGCTGGAACGGATTAATAGCATTTCAATGCATTTCAATGGGGAAATTTGATTTGAGATACGAGCAATTTGAGTTACGAGCTCGGTCACGGAACGAATTAAACTCGTAAGTCAAGGTTCCACTGTATATCTATATATATATCTATATATATATATATATCTATATATAGATATTTTTTTTATTATATATATATCTATATAGATATATATATATATATCTATATAGATATATATAGAATTTTTTTTTATTTTTTATTTTTTATATATATATCTATATATATATCTATATATATATATACACACACACACCACACACACCACACACACCACACACTTGAGGCTCGTGTAAGAGCTAACACATCAAACACGGAAACAAAAACAAACGAGATGGTATTCATTGAATATTTACCCTGCGCAGTCAACTTGGTGTGAGCCAACCCTTCTATTTTTGAACGTTTCTTTTTTTTGATCCAATATGGCTGCCAGACCACGTGAGCGATGACATCATAAATTTATCTATCTATAATTCCAGTAATCTCTGTGTGTATGTTTGTATGTATGTATGTATGTATGTATGTATGTTTGTCTGTGACCGCTGTTTCTCGACAACTACCGGTCCGATATACTTGAAACTTGCCAGGTATATTGCTGGGGACCCGAGGATGTGCCTTTTCAAGGTTTCATATTAATCGGAGAAGTAGTTACCGAGCTATGTCCAAAAAACGATTCAACCAATCAGAGAGCAGCGAGCTATCACGTGTGCCGAACGTGGCGAACAGACTCTGCCTCGGACGGCACATTTGAGAGCGTATTCATTTATTTCACGTTGGCAAACTATGTTGGCGTTCAACTATGTTTTAAAACTAATTAAAACTAATTTGCGATTCATCGTAACTGCGATATGCGACCTTCCGGACAGTGAAGACTGCACTTCCGGCAGCCAATCACAGAACGCGTTGTTGCGTAGGCGTGGCCGATGTGAGAGCGAGCCGAGCCGAGCGCGTGCGCCATTACGGTTCGTAATTCGATTTCTTCCGGAGAAAATAATAATTTCTCGATTTCTTATGCGCATTATTTCTCCCAATTCAGTCAGAGCGAAGGGCGGAAGCGAAGAGCGTTGTTTTTTTTGTTTACGGGCGTACGGGCGGGGTAGAGCGTACGGGTAGCGTTTTTTTTTTTTTTTGGCAAGGAACGGGCACCCACGTACGGGCATGCCCTAGTCTATCTATAATTCCAGTAATCTCTGTGTGTATGTGTGTGTGTATGTCTGTGTGTATGTCTGTGTGTATGTCTGTGTGTTTGTCTGTGACCGCTGTTTCTCGACAACCACGGGTCCGATATACTTGAAACTTGCCAGGTATATTGCTGGGGACCTGAGGATGTGCCTTTTCAAGGTTTCATATTAATCGGAGAAGTAGTTACCGAGCTATGGCGATTTAGCCGTTCGCCGTTCGCTTTGGCTTTGCGAATGGACCAAACCATTCATATGTAAATAGAGGGGGGGGGGGGGGGGGTTCTGTGGTCGTTGCGAATGGACCAAACCATTTCATGTAAATAGAGGGGGGGGGGGGGTTCTGTGGTCGTTGCGAATGGACCAAACCATTCATATGTAAATAGAGGGGGGGGGGGGGGTCCTGTGGTCGTTGCGAATGGACCAAACCATTTCATGTAAATAGAGGGGGGGGGGGGGTTCTGTGGTCGTTACTGCCACGTGGTTTCAAAGTTTTTTTTTGTAGTTGTTGTTTGCACGCATGTTTTTTTGCATGCACGTACGGGCACCCACGTACGGGCACGTCCTAGTATTCTCTAATTGTTGCATAGATCATGCTCAATAAATTTCAAACTAATCAGACGAAGCGTTGTCCCTGTCGAATTATGACGTCATAATTATGGCACCAATGACATCGTTAACAAACAACACAACAACATGCATTTTAAGGCTATGTTCCCTGCTAGAGCGGGGGTTAGCCTTGCGGTCCCCATGACAATCTTCTCTATTTTGCCCTATTTTCTGCATCTCTCCTTGTTAACCCCCTTGCCCGCATTTCTTCTTCCACCATCTTTAGCCAAGTCTTTCTCGGTCTTCCCCGTCCTCTACTTCCTTCTACATTAACTTCCATCACTCTTCTCAACCAGTCACTTTCATCCTTCCTCAATACATGACCAAACCATCTCAACCTGTTCCTCTTCACAGCATCAATCACAGGCAATATTCCCATCATCTTTCGCAATTCATCATTTGTCTTCCTCTCTCTCATTGCATCATCATCTCTCATCTCTCATCAGGCTTTGGTGAACGTCATCTCGGGATATGCTCCACAGGTTGGTCGAAGCGATGAAGAAAAGGACACATTCTGGTGTGCGATAGAGAAGCTGATGGAAAACGTGAAAGATGAGGAAGTTGTTGTGGTAGGAGGAGACCTAAATGGACATGTGGGAAGGAGTATGGATGGTTTTGGCGGAGTTCATGGGGGTTACGGATATGGTGTGAGAAATGGAGAAGGTGAAAGGATTTTGGAGTTTGCTGATGGAGCTGATTTGTTGATTTGTAATACTCAGTTCCAGAAAGAGGATAATAAGCTTGTTACATACACGTCAGGTGGGTCGACGACAACCGTTGACTACCTGATGGTGCGTAGGCGAGATAGGGGGCACCTCCGGGACACAAAGGTGATCCCGGGGGAGGAGGCTGTTTCACAGCACCACTTGGTTGTCTGCGACGTAAGGGTGAAAGGTGCGAGGAGAGCTCGGCGGGTGAAGTACCAACCGAGAATGAAGGTGTGGAGGTTGAAAGAGGTGACAGTAAGGGAGGCATTAAAAGAGAGGCTGAGTAGGGTCGAGGATGATGTGGTTGAGCTTGAAAGTGGTTGGATGTCAATGAAAGCTTGTCTGTTGGGAGCCGTTGGTGAGGTATGTGGATGGACAAAAGGACCACCGAGGCACTCGGAAACATGGTGGTGGGATGATGAAGTTGGAAAGAGGATTGACGAGAAGAGGAAGAAGTTCAAGGAGTGGCAGAAGGCGAAGGGTACGGGAGCAGAAACAGCAGAGCATGAAAGTTATAAGGCAGCCAGGAAGGCTGCAAAGAAAGAGGTAGCAAAGGCGCAGGAGGCATGTAGGAAAATGTTCGGAGAACGCTTGGATTCGGAAGAGGGTCAGAAAGCAGTATTCAGGATTGCAAAGCAGATAGCGAAAGAGAGGTGTGATGTGATGGGGGTGAGTTGCTTGAAGGATGAAGTGGGACAAATCGTTGTCGACCCAGATGGAATAAAAGGAAGATGGAAAAGATATATGGAAATGCTGTTGAATACAGAGAATGAATGGGATGGCAACATAGAGAGTAACCCTGTTTTAGGACCGGCAGAGAAGATAACTGAGAAGGAAGTTGAGGAAGCGATAAAAGCAATGAAGGGTAGAAAAGCGGGAGGGCCGACGGGAGTTGTGGGAGATATGTTGAAGGCAGCAGGAAGTTGGGGTGTGAAGAGAATGACAGAGATCTGTAATCTGGTGGTGAAAGAAGGCCGCATTCCAGTGGATTGGGAACTGAGTACCCTCATCCCTCTATACAAGGGGAAAGGTGACCCTCTGGAGTGTGGCTCGTACCGAGCGATAAAGTTATTGGAGCATGGAATGAAGGTATTGGAAAGGGTGTTGGAGAGGAGGATAAGGAAGAAAGTGAAGATCGACGAAATGCAGTTTGGATTCATGCCAGGAAGAGGAACGACAGACGCGCTTTTCATTGTGAGGCAGTTGCAGGAGAAGTACATGGAGAAGAGGAAGAAGTTGTTTCTTGGGTTTGTTGATCTGGAGAAAGCATTCGATAGGGTACCACGCAAAGTATTGACATGGGCATTGAGGAAGTTAGGAGTGGAGGAATGGTTGATCAGAGTAGTGATGGCAATGTACAAAAGAGCACGCACAGCTGTAAGGACGAAGGACGGGAACAGTGGTGAGTTTGAGGTGAAGGTGGGAGTGCATCAGGGGTCGGTACTAAGTCCATTACTATTTGTAGCTGTGATGGAGGTGCTGGCTCAGAGCGTAAAGGAGGGTTTACCGTGGGAGTTGTTGTATGCAGATGATCTGGTGTTGATTGCGGAAAGTATGGATGGACTGAAGGAAAAGATGACCACGTGGAAGGATTGTATGGAGACAAAAGGTCTGAAGGTGAATATCGGAAAGACGAAGGTGATGGCAAGTGGTAAAGCATGTGGTGAGGTGGAAAGAACTGGGAAGTGGCCCTGTGCTGTGTGTAGAAAGGGTGTCGGAGTGAACTCCATTCAATGTACAATGTGCGCTGAGTGGGTTCATCAAAAATGTAGTGGTCTGAGAGGGTCATTAACCAGTGTGGCAGCTACATTCAAATGTAAGGTGTGCACAGAGGGAGCTGCAGATGGAGGAAATGTTGAGTTGGATCTTGGAGATGGCGTGAAGCTGGAAGGTGTGAAAACATTTTGCTACCTCGGAGACATGCTGAATGGAGAAGGTGGATCAGACTCGGCAACGGTTGCTCGAGTGAGATGTGCATGGAAGAAGTTTCGGGAACTGGGTGGCGTGCTGATGATGAGGGGAGTGTCGTTGAAGCTGAAGGGAAAGGTGTATGCTGCATGTGTGAGAAGTGTTATGATTTATGGGAGCGAGACATGGGTAATGAACGTAGAGCAGCAACGAAGGTTGGAAAGGGTGGAAATGCGAATGGTTCGGTGGATGTGTGGAGTATCGTTGAGAGAGAGGAAGACAAATGATGAATTGCGAAAGATGATGGGAATAGAGCCTGTGATTGATGCTGTGAAGAGGAACAGGTTGAGATGGTTTGGTCATGTGTTGAGGAAGGATGAAAGTGACTGGTTGAGAAGAGAGATGGAAATGAATGTAGAAGGAAGTAGAGGACGGGGAAGACCGAGAAAGACTTGGCTAAAGATGGTGGAAGAAGAAATGCGGGCAAGGGGGTTAACAAGGAGAGATGCAGAAAATAGGGCAAAATGGAGAAGATTGTCATGGGGACCGCAAGGCTAACCCCCGCTCTAGCAGGGAAAATGGCCTTTAAAATGCATGTTGTCTCTCAACGATACTCCGCACATCCATCGAACCATTCGCATTTCCACCCTTTCCAGCCTTCGTTGCTACTCTACGTTCATTGACATCGTTAACATTGACATCTACCAATGACATCGTTAACAACACCTATTCCCCATATGGAGTTCTTTACAATGAGCCACGTTTCAATTTTTTAAATGCTGACATGGCACACACTTTACTTTACTGAAATGCAGACAAAATGTTATATTTTCGTCAAAAATCGTCGGAATTTCACCAAATCTGTTTTGGTCATGTGTTAATATACGTCAGCAATTGACAAATCTGAAATCAGAATTTTATTTGAGGTCAAAAGGACCCCATGACGTCGTTCCGTACTTTGCCTGCTCGTGATGTGCAGTGTGATAATTAATTCCATGCCCACTCGAGAGGACTCTTCTTCTTCACGCAATAACAACTTCAAGTTTCCAGACTTTACATCCAATCATCTTGAAATTTTGCACACGTTACACTTCATTACCTATACTATAATATGAAGTTTCATGTTGATCAATGAAGGGGTTCAATAGTTATTAAAAAAAATAGTTTAATTATGTATATCTGCCAAACCACGTGACCTATCGCAAATGGCAAAAGGTCATTCTAGTAGACTTCTTCTTCTTCTTTCGTGTATCATCAGATGGCCAGCTCAGTGTCGTGCAGCCATGCCCTCGTCTCTGGTCCTACGCCAAAGAGGCCGGCTTCTGAAGGTGGTCTGTATGGGGGGCAGGTGGTAATTATGTGTTCGGCAGTCTGCTCAGGCTCGCCGCACTCGCATGCGGCGCTGTCTGCCAGGCCCCACATCGTCAGCGATGATTTGAAGCGGCCGACCCCCGTACGTAGACGGTTCAGCAAGGTCCATTGCAGGCGTGGTAGATCTTCTCCTACAACGCCACCTCCTGGGTCCCAGATGTAGCGGTGGATGCGGGTGGGCCAGCTGTTTCCCACACCTGCTTCCAAGATGCCGCCAGCCATGCGCTTCGAGACAGGTCCTCAGGGATAGAACTGAGCATCTCTTGTGCCGCCTTGTTGTCGGGATGGCGGGACTTGTCTGCTTGGAGGCGCCACTATCGTTGTGGTGTTGTGCAGGATGTGCCAGTCGTGTTTCTGGGCATTCCTTGCCAGGGCGAGGGTAGCAGCCTCCCGTCTGAGGCCGGCCGGGGCGATTCCCGCTAGGACTGGCAGGTGGAATGCTGGGTGGGCTTCAAGCAACCAGCTACAATACGGAGGGCGTTGTTAATGGCAACATCAACCTTTCTCACGCGTGGGCTTCTGCTCAGGCTGGGGCGCAGTATTCGGCTGCCGAGAAGACCAGGTCTTGCGTGGATATCCGTAGGGTCTTGGCAGAGGCTCCCCAGGTCGTACCAGTGAGACGTCGGATAAGCGAGACCCTTGATGTCACCTTGGCCTTAACTTCTTCTAGGTGTTGCTTGAAGGACAGTATCCGATCTAGGCGTACACCGAGGTACTTTGGGGCTTGCTGGAACTCCAGGCGTTTGTTGTTAACGAACACGTCCAGTTCCCTTTTTGCTTCTCTGTTGTTAAGATGGTATGCCGCTGACACTGTCTTACCAATGCTGAGCTGCAAACTCCACCTCCGGAGGTAAGCTACTGTTGTGACATCTTTTGGACACTTCTCTCAGCCAAAAGTCAAGCAGACTCCACCAGACTCACTCAGTTTAAATAGATTTATTACTAATCTCACAAAGAGTATTTACACCAAAATACAGTTATACTTTACAAATAAAAACACGACGCGTCGTTTGGTTGAAGACTCTCCTCTCTCTCTCATCCTGCTCTTCTCCCCTCCGCCTGGGAGCATTGTCCTTAAGTAGAACTCGGCTACTTTGATGCAGTTCGATTGGAATTTAGAGGTCAACACAGAGCTTGGTCGACTCCGTCTTCTTGGCGCCAATGCCCATCTGCTGGAGGCACTAAAGGCTTTACAAAAAATGCTATCGCAGGCAAAGGAGAAGAAACCCATTGTCTTAGCTTCTACAGGTCAACCCACTTTGACCTACACAATCTCACTCATTGACAAATGCATCCGCCCTGGGCTGAGTCAACACTCTGCGCTGGGGCTCTCCACTTAAGGGCAAAAACTATTTAAAGATGGTGCTCATCGTCCTGGTCCCATCTCTATTGCTTTGCTCAGACTGCGAGCTTAAAGCACACACTGGTTTTTATCGCCCTAATTTAACAATGGGCCAAAACATGCCTTTCCGCATCCTTATTATTCCACACTACCAAGATGCCCATGTCTTGGTTGATACCGTTTTCCATCGCCTTCCATGTTGGTCGTCGCAGCATGATGGCCAGGTCGTCCGCGTAACCGTACTTTCTGGATGTTGTATCCGGCAGGTCGTAGATGTAGATGTTAAACAGCATCGGCGAGAGAACAGAACCCTGCGGGACACCATTCCTCAGTCTTCTGAGCCTGCTGCGCTGGCCGTCGCTGGTCTGTAGGACGAAGCTGTGGTTTGACAGCATCTCCATGATGAAGTTCACCATATGCCGGTCCGGGATTGTCCTCAGCAACTTCAGGTGGAGTCCACGTTGCCAAACGGTGTCGTATGCAGCTGTCAAGTCCAGGAACACTACGCCAGCTTTCTCATTGTCCTGGAAGCTGTCTTCGATATCTTGTGTGAGTAATGTTACCTGGTCCACTGTTGACCTGCCACGAACCGGCTTGTTCCCGCGGGAGCTGTGGGTCCACCACTGGGTCGATGCGGCTGTGGATCATCCTCTCCAGAATCTTAAATGGGACGCAGAGCAACGAGATCGGTCTGCAGGATTTGGGATCTTCCGCGGGTTTGTTCGGCTTCGGCAGGGCTATGACGGAAGCACAGCGCCAGGTCTTCGGGAGCTTGGACCTCCGGAGGCACGACGAGAAGAACGAACACAGCCAACCGGATGTTGTTGTGCTCTGGTGGATGACGAACTCCGGATGGATGTTGTCACGGCCTGGTGACTTACCCGGCTGGAGTTTGCTCATGGCCGCACTGAGTTCGGCTGCTGTGAAGTCTCCAGAGATATTGGCATCGGCGCTGGCCGCTCTGGAGAGAGAAGACACCTCACGCAACGTCAGGCGGGCAAAGTTTTTGTCTGCATCCGGGAAGCGACCGTTCTTCAGCTGGGACGCAATGGCGTCTGCTGTCACCGGGCACCTGAATGGCATTGTATTTCTGCCTGTCAGCTGGTTGATGGTCTGCCACGCCTTGCGACTAGAATGGGTAAAATCGATCGACAACTATTTCAGTCCATCTGGTCCTACGGGTGGCGTCCAGCTTCTGGAGTAGTGCTGTTGCAGTCGCGTCCACTTCTTCCCTGGAGCTAGCCTGCTGATGGTTGCGCAGGAGATGGCTGCACTCCTCGTCCCAACCTGGGATGTAGCTCTTGTTAAAGCCACGCGGGATGTTTTTCTTTGCTGCACCCAGGAGAACCTTACAATAGGCTGTGTATGCGGTGTCCACATCAGCAGCTTCTGGGTTCGGGAGACCGGTTGTTCTTCTTTCCGTCTCTGCAGCAAACGACTGCCAGTTAGCCTTCCGGAAGTTCCATCTCTTGACAGGTCTGCCCGCTACCGGCTGCACCAGTGATGGCACTTTGATGATGAACGGTCAGTGGTGTGAGCGGGGGAACCTGTCAATGACGCGTCTCTCAGGCTTCGGGTCGTTGGTGCGGCACACGGTGAAGGCCAGGTCCGGATTGGTGTAGGTGTTCCAGCGCGCAGAGAAGAAGCTTGGAGGCTCTTTTGGGTCAAACAGCAGCAGTGCATCGGTGTTGGAGGCCCAGTCGCTCAGCATCATTCCGTCTGGTGTTGTGTAGTTGTAACCCCAGTCTGTGTGTTGACAGTTGAAGTCACCTGCATAGATGTCGGGTGCAGTAACGGACGGGAGTGATGACGCCATCAGCGCTGATGGAGGAGGCTTATATACATTGACGACCGATGTTTCCTGGATTTTGGTGGCCAGCCACTCAATGTTGGAGCCTGGTGGAGATTGGCTAATGGCTGTCCAGCTTAGTTCAGTCCTGACGAAGGTTGCCATTCCGTGCTGTTTCTGTGGATGGACCCAGCGAGAAGGAACCCAGGCAGCTTGAGGTTGTCGTCAGCTGCACAGTGTGTCTCTTGTAGGAGAACGACTGCTGCCTTGTTGAAGTCGGCGAGGTATCGTATGACTTCGAGCTTGGCGGTGGTGAGGCCCTCGACATTGAGTTGGAGCGCTGACAGGCCTTGGTTTTCAACGGTCGGAATGGCCGCCCGTCCTGAAAAGGACGTTCTATGCCTTGGTCTTGGTCTTGACCTTGGCTTGTACCTTGGCCTGCCAGCTCGATGATTGTGTGGCGACATTAGTTTCACAATTCTTGTTACTTGTAGGGAAGGCCGCGGAGAGGCTGTAGTCTTCTTCCCCAAATTCTAGTAGACTGACATGCTGAACACATCTGTGAAGTTTCCCCTCGATAGGATCAAAAATGAGGGAGGAGCTAGGTTTTTAAAGTTTATGCTTAAAAACGTCATAACTCAAGTTATAACATGCTGTTTAACATGAAACTGAAACTATGTGATGCATGACATGCTCGCTGACTTTTTCTTCGTCATGGGTATGCGATTCTGCCTGCAAAGATTGGCCTCGATCTGTTCAATCGTTTGAGAAAATTGGATTTTAGTGGTTTTTCACTCAAAACAATATGGCGTCCGAACCACGTGACCTACGACGTCATTATAATTTTATTTCTGCATCAATTTATACCGAGAAGATGCTCAAGAAATTTCATCCTGATCGGATAATGTTTTTTACTCGTCAAATTATGACGTCATAACGGCAGCACCAATGACATCATCATTCACATATGTTATTCCACCTGGAGAGTTCTTTGCAATGAGACCTGTCACAATTATTTCTGTGCAGCGGTTTTTGAGATAGAGGTGCAAAGTTTTTTGGTTTCTCCAAGATGGCACCCGTACCACGTGACGTCATAATATTCACAAAAATATTCTACAGGAGGCGGCCCTCCTATGGTAAAAATTTCATGTCAATCGGACCAACGGTTGCCGAGAAAATGAAAAAAAAAAATGTAGACACGCACGTACGGACCCGAATGCTTAACCCTGCCTTTCGCTTCGCGAGCACGGGGTAAAAATGAGGTGTATATCTGTTGTTAAGATAGCTTGATCGTGGCATTTTTCCAAGGATGCTTCGAATAAAAAGCATAATGTTAATGTTATTACAAAACAATATTAATACGAATAATATCTCCCCCTCCCGAAGGGGTTTCTCCTCCTTGACCAAACGGTGTGGTCATGTTTATAAATAGCTTTTCGTGACATTTCATGGGAGCAATGACCCCAACCAGAAGTAAAAATATTATAAACCACAAACACGCAATGGTGTGATTACCTTTAGAAACAGTCGCTACTGCTGTTTAACATGAAACTGAAAGGGAGGAAACTCAGGATGTGTTCAGTTATCAAGCAGCTAGCTAGCGCTTGCCAAGCCAGCTGTTCCTTATCAACGGTTTTGAATGGAGTGCTTGCTCGATTGCTTAAACCACTTGGCATGCGCTTTTCAAGAAACTTGGTAAATGAACGCCCCACTCCCACCCCCAATGTTAGTGAGGTCCGTCCGTAGATCTAATGCAATCTATATATCCCAGAGAGGCATGACCCTTCCTGCCGCCCCCAGAGAGAACAGGTGTACTGGATGGTTTCATCAAAAAGAAAAAAAAAAGAAAAAAATGAAGGCCTGTTATGTCTCTAAAGAAAATTCCATATTCTATGAGGCTTAAGAGGATGGCGGTGGTGGTTTGTATGCAGCATGGCTTGTATGCAGCCACATGCTGCTGGCTGCATCATTTTCTGGGGGAAAGGTGGTGGTGCTGATGCAATGCCCCCTTATCAGCTAGCTGGTACTCATTTTGCCGACCTCAGAAAGATGGCAGGCTGAGTCAACCCACCTGGTGTTAATTCAATGGCACAACAGGGGCTTGAACTCAGGACCCAAAGATCTCAAGCCAGCAACCTTAACCGTTAAGCGAACACCAGGCTTAAGATAATGATACAATTAGTTGCAACCTTTGTGATAATAAACATGAGAATTGAAAATCTCAAGATTCATATCAGTCATAAAAACGTCAGTCTTTGACGATTGAACAAATGAAAAACAAACTAATCACGCATTATTATTTCACCCAATTAAGAAAATTAAGCTCCAACTGTGTTTATCTATCACAATCATACTTGCACGTATCCCATGTGAATCAATGATGACGCACCTTTGGAGGCCATTTATCCCCACAGAGCATGGGTTGGCCTTTTTTGGGCACCGTGGTCCCCTTTTTGAAGCAATGTTTTATGGCCAGATGCCCTTCCTGCCGCCAACCCTGTTAGTCACCTCTTGTGACCCACAGGGAATTACCAGTTAGCTGGTACTCAATTTGCCGACCTCGGAAGGATGACAGGCTGAGTCAACCCCCCTGGTGTTAATTCAGCGATCAGCCAGGATTCAAACCCAGGATCCTGGGATCCCAAGCCGCACCCTAACCGCTAAGCCAACACCAGGCTTCCGTGTGAATCAATGATGAGAATGATAATTTGTCGATTTCATCCAGCTCAATTAACATACAGCTATCTATAACTCACTCTAATACTACTCGAAACTTTGTGCACAAAACATACTTTCTAGAGAGGTACTCTTGGGCATTATGTGATAAAAAAAATTAACTTGCATAACAGATGAAACGTGCAAAAAATAAAATACGACATTGCAGTGAAACAAAATGAGATATGGCACGTTTGTTTTCATAGTTCATTTTAAAACAAAGAAGTTGAATAAAGCACATGCAAAATGGATCCCCAAGAACTACAACACGCACAACGTTGACTCAGGCCGTTGTTTTCTATTAGTGTAATGCTGCCCCAGAGGGTGCCGAGCTCTACTGTCGCATGGCCATGGTGTGAGTAAATATAGGCTTGTACTATTTTTAATATCTATTCTTCCCGAAGAACTCAAAGATAAACTGTACATAATTGTGTTATGGGAACTGAGGGAGTGGGATCCACAGATAGACCATGGGTGGGTAGATAGAACAATAGTAGGGACCGTGTGATCCCATAGGTTAGATTTCCCGCTGTATGAGCTATTTGAGACAATCTGTGTTATAAAAAGAGCCGTGTCTGTTTGTTACTTGGCAAAAAAAATAAAAATTTGCAAGTATGTTGATCACTCCGGTGTGTGTCTGTGTGTCTGTGTGTCTGTGTGTCTGTGTGTCTGTGTGTCTGCTCACTTAAAATTGCCTGCAGGACACAACTTTAAACCGATCTTCACGAAACTTTACCAAATTGTAACGTTCGTGATCCGCCAAAATCCTATATATTTTTGGGGTCAAAAGGTCAAAAGGTCAACATAGGCCAAAGGTCAACAACAATTTCAAATTTCTAAAATCCTCAATTTTCATCCGATTGACTTGAAATTTGAATACGATTTACATATCGGCTTACTGAATTCAACCACCAACTATTTTTGAGATCAGCATAGGCCAAAAGGTCAAAATAGGCCAAAGGTCAACCACTTTTTTCAAATTTCTAAAATCCTCAATTTTCATCCGATTGACTTGAAATTTGAATACGATTTACATATCGGCTTACTGAATTCAACCACCAACTATTTTTGAGATCAGAATAGGCCAAAAGGTCAAAATAGGCCAAAGGTCAACCACTTTTTTCAAATTTCTAAAAGCCTCAATTTTCATCTGATTGACATGAAATTTGAATTGGATTTTCACGTCAGCTAAGTGCATTCAACCACCAATTATTTGTGAGGTCAAAAGGATCTACCGAGTGCCATTCTGCTTTGTTCTCTTTTGCCAAGCGTCACTCTATGAGTGATCTTTTTTTTTTCTTTTTTTTTTCGCAGTGTTATAACTTGAGAACGGATTAACGGATTTCAATAAATCCAACTATGGTGGATTCGCGTAATTCCCGGGAACGTTTGTGATCCAAAACTTCTTTTTTTATGGGTACATGGACACGTGCGTCAAAATTGCAAATGCCAACACGTGACATTGGTTATCCCTGCACAGAGAGCAGGATCACCCAGGAATCCTTCTTGTTAACTTGAGATCTGATTTCAATGAAACCACTCAGGAAGTAAACCTAACCACGTATCCCTCTTCCAACAAAGATATTTTATCCACCACGTTGATTCCAAATCTCCACGAATCTCCACAAATACAAATCATACTCATCTATATGTACGTCCCAGACAATTTATTCAAAAGAAAGAAGAGGGGAGGGGGAGGGTGAGAACTTTTTTCATTTTGAACTTCCTCTTCGTGTGTTGTATAATATTTGCAATTCAGCATCTAAAAAGGCTGTGATGAATATTCGTTTAACACTCTCCCGAAACACATCCTAATTTTATTTTTCCCCATTTCTTTCATCTAATGTCGTTTTTAACACCAAACAACAACATAATATATATTTTTTTCAATTAGACGAACATTGGTGTTCCCGTCAGTGAAGCGACGGGTCTTATATGTTAGTAAGTGTTAATTTTAAAGCAGGTACATTGTACCATGTAAAACCTCACATAAAAGGTGAGGCCAGCTGAGGTCCAAGTCATTTCAAAGGCACCAGAAAGCACGAAGGAAATGCTTTTAAAGATTAGCAACACAGACTGTTTGGCTGGCGTACCACAAACCATGGCCGCGAGGTGAGCTGTGAAGCTCACCTGTTGAAACCCTGTTCACGCTGTTGAAACCAAAGGTTTCAGAATCATTGCAATCAATCTCCCGCGATGAAGCTAACCCCGAGGGCCTTTCACTGACTCGCCGCAGGCAGGTTGGTGGTCTTTCTGTCTTCTACCCACTTCTCTCCGGCCTTGCCCCCCCAGCTCTCTCTGTGCTCTGCCCCCCAAATATTCCTACAGGTCGCTCAAGATCTGCATGCATCCCTCTTGTGGTTAAACGGACAAATTCAAAACTCTCTGCTCACCTTCACTCTTTCATTCCTCTTTTCTCCCACCTCTGGAACAAACTCCCTCACTCTCTTCAATCCCATTCCTCCCTCCAGGTCTTTAAAACAGCTGTTCACCACCATCTCTTGTCTTCCCCCCATCCAAAACCTTGATCTTTTCTACCCCCGTTAATTCACCCGAGATCCCCTTTTTTGAAATACCGAGTTCTTTTCTGGAAGTCCTAGCAGTGTCCATGTGTTTTATACCTCTCCCACCCCCCCCCACTCCAATGCCTCCTCCCCCCAAGCCCCCTCCCTCCCACAGTTCTCCCGATGTCTCTGCTCTCAAATGTTGTACGTGTGTGCTCCCCTATCTCTCACCATCTTGTCTCCCGCGCCCTTTATCATATGTTTTATGTGTCAGTTTATCTTTTTGTGATCAATGTTATCTATTACATGAGCCTCAATCTTGAATTCAAGCAGTTAAGGCCTTTTGCAACCCTGTGGGTATCAGCCAATCTAGGAACATTCCAACCCATACCAGATTTAAGGCACTCTTCCATCTTCTCTTCTGGATCGAATAAGAAACTTTCATTCCAACCTCTCCTATTCTGCCTCAGTCCCAGACTGCTCCTTTGACCGTTTTCATGTTTAAGCTCATACCTCTTCCATGGGAGCAAGTTCAACAACAAAAAATTTGGTGGTGTACTCAGGCAAACTCAGACTCTGATCGACCCACAAACAAAAGGATTCCGGGAACCACACCCATAGCATCCAGAATTAATTCTGCTTGGAATGTGTCCACAAACGCCTACTCTGTCTCATGCAGCAGCTTCTATCAACCTCCACCTGCAGCTATCTGATCTGTCATCTCGGTCTCGGTGCAGAGAATCCTGTGATTGTGGTGAACCAACTTGCTTTCTCAAACTGGAAGGGTAAACCAATGAAGTTAAATTATGGGCCACCCAATAATGCTCGCAACAAGTGTGTACATCCGAAGACAATTCCAGAAACACATTGCAAGTCTCCTTTTTTCAAAGTCCTGGTGAGATTTTGTCAGGTGCATAACTGAAACATGAAACCCACCAGGTTCTTGGGCATTCTTGCACGTACAGAGCGCCCAAGTGCACGCACACACATAAAGGTGCCCGTGCGCACGCACACACGCACACACACACACGATAATTCATATGATAATTTAATCATATTCATCATAGTTCATTCATACCAGTACATCCACTCACGAAGGGAGCGGGATAAAAAGGGTCATTCATCTTTGGGGTATGCAGATTACAGTCGATCTATGGTCGGATCTCAACAACATTGGGTGTGTGTTCATTTGCCAAGTTTCTTGTGGAGAGATCGCCAAGTGGTTTAAGCATTTGAGCAAGCACTCAATTCAAAGCTGTTAAGGAACAACTGGCTTGGCAAGTGCTAGCTAGCTGCTTGGTAAAGGAGCACAACACGAGCTTCTCCCTTTCAGTTTTGTATCAAACAGCAGGAGCAAGTTTCAAATGTTCACTATGAAAAATGACAGTAGGGGCAGAAAGGGCCATGTTATTAACCCAACATTTGTGGGTTATATAGAGTACAGTAGATATTCGCTCAGTTCTGTAAGTAAACCTTACTTCACGGATGTCGTGATTCCTCCAAATTTTCCTTATTTAGTGTTATAAAGAGCATTACCGACTGTTTAAAAAGCTAAGCATACGTGTTTGTGGTTTATAATATTTTTACTTCCTGGAGAAGCCATTGCTCCCACGGAAACGCCATCACAACTATGAGCTATTTATACACGTTATCACTGCAGGAAAAATGCCTTGGGGAAGTGGGACATTATTAGTATTAATATTGTTTTGCAAAAACATTAACAATATGCGATTATCATTAATTTCATGATTAAAAGCGTCTTTGGAAAAACGCCACGATAAATCTTCTTCTTTGGGCAAACGCCACGATAAAGCTAATTTAACATTGATATACACCTCAACATGCAACGCCATTGACGGCAATGACGAGGAAAATCCGCTCGGGGGAGAAAACCCCCTTCGGGAGGGGGGGGGGGGCAATGAATGCGCTACAACCTTCATTATGTAACCCGTTGTCATCCTGTCAAGTTTGGTTGAGATTGGATAAGTAACGACGGAATGTATTGGTGTCAAAAATTCATCAGACAGACGGACAGACAGACACAAAATGGCATATTTTAGAATGATGATTCATATGATAATTTAATCATAATTCATATGATAATCCATCTCTACCTTATTTCCATAGTTTTTGGGATAACAGCCAGACACGTTTTTGCACATATGAGCACCACAGGAACAACATATTAGTAGCACAGCCTTGCATCAATCATAGTAACCACCAGAATGAATCTCATCAAATACGCTGTCATTTGAAATAAGTAAATGCATATTGTAGTGTTGCAAGTTTTTAATTTCAAAGTTATAATCTTACTTACATCCTTTGGAGGCTGATGTGAAATGTCATGCCTTTCGTTGGTTTCGCTCCTTTCATTGGCTCCTGCATGCTGTGTGGCCTTTATGAACTCTGCGGGCACCACCAACTCTGCGGGCACCGCCAACTCTGCGGGCACCGCCAACTCTGCGGGCACCGCCAACTCTGCGGGCACCGCCAACTCTTCGGGGCCAGCAACGTCTGCGGGCACCGCCAACTCTTCAAGGCCAGCAACGTCTGCGGGCACCGCCAACTCTTCAAGGCCAGCAACGTCTGTGGGCACCGCCAACTCTTCAAGGCCAGCAACGTCTGCGGGCACCGCCAACTCTTCAAGGCCAGCAACGTCTGCGGGCACCGCCAACTCTTCAAGGCCAGCAACGTCTGCGGGCACCGCCAACTCTTCAAGGCCAGCAACGTCTGCGGGCACCGCCAACTCTTCAAGGCCAGCAACGTCTGCGGGCACCGCCAACTCTTCAAGGCCAGCAACGTCTGCGGGCACCGCCAACTCTTCAAGGCCAGCAACGTCTGTGGGCACCGCCAACTCTTCAAGGCCAGCAACGTCTGCGGGCACCGCCAACTCTTCAAGGCCAGCAACGTCTGCGGGCACCGCCAACTCTTCAAGGCCAGCAACGTCTGCGGGCACCGCCAACTCTTCAAGGCCAGCAACGTCTGCGGGCACCGCCAACTCTTCAAGGCCAGCAACGTCTGCGGGCACCGCCAACTCTTCAAGGCCAGCAACGTCTGCGGGCACCGCCAACTCTTCAAGGCCAGCAACGTCTGCGGGCACCGCCAACTCTTCAAGGCCAGCAACGTCTGCGGGTACCGCCAACTGTGCGGGCACCGCCAACTGTGCGGGCACCGCCAACTGTGCGGGCACCGCCAACTGTGCGGGCACCGCCTCTTCCTCTGTTTGGTCGAGTCTAGTGGGTCTAGCAAATTCCAGTGGCAATGCAGCACAGAGGTCACCACAACAGCAATGCTTGTCGGCCAGGCAGACTCTATCCGGCATGATGGACTTAGACTCCTCCAATCTTGCCAACAACAGTTTTTTTAACTTCAACAACACTTTTGAGGAATCAATTGACCTTTTTGGAACTGGATTGCGGCTGACCAACTGGATTCCAGCTGGCTCCATCAAGGACGACTGCTGTGGCATCTCCAGTGATCTCAGCAAACCAGAACACACTTCTGATTGATAAGACCCATTTGGCCAATGAGACGCCTTCGCTCCCTTGATAGCCCCCAAAACAGCTTTCTGATGGCATACTGCAGTGCCACACTGGACCTGGCAGTCTCCATCCAACATGTTGGAATTAGAGGACTGCGATGATGCCAACAACACTTTTTTGAACTCATCCAACAGCACTTTTGTGGAACGAGTGGACCTTTTTGGAACTGGAATACGGCTGACCCGGCGCACTCCAGCTGGCTCGATCAAGGACGACTGCTGTGGCATCTCCAGTGATCTCGGCAAACCAGAACACACTTCTGATTGATAAGACCCATTTGGCCAATGAGACGCCTTCGCTCCATTGATAGCCCCAAAAACAGCTTTCTGATGGCATACTGCAGTGCCACACTGGACCTGGCAGTCTCCATCCAACATGTTGGAATTAGAGGACTGCGATGATGCCAACAGCACTTTTGTTGAACTAGTGGACCTTTTTGGAACTGGAATGCGGCTGACCCGGCCCACTCCAGCTGGCTCCAAAACGGAGGATTGTTGCGGCAGCAATCTATGGAACCCAGAAGACACTTCTGATTGATGAAACTCGGTTGGCACAAGAGACTCCTCAGCTGATTTGAGCCCCTGTGATGCATCGGCCCCGGCAGGCTTCAGCAACATCTCTCGCGACTCTGGTACCAATGCAAACTCTTTTTCCAAAATGGGTGAATTTAAACCCAGGCTGAAGATTGTAAAAAGGTAATCAATTTGCCAGGCATGCCATTCAGTTGCAAGTGCACATGCGGCTCCCATGGGAAATTCTTGTATCCCTTCGGCACTTTCAGTTTTGGATGCACTTGCAGCTTTTGTAAAATTCACTGCAGCGGTACCAACCTTCAATTCCTCTTTTGGTGTTTCCTTTGCGTCTTCAAATGCTGTTTTCCTTTGCGTCTTCAAAGTTTGTGCCGATTCTGCCTTTTTGGCAGCTGCTCGCACTTTTGCACCTGAAGCTCTGGGTGAATTTTTAACTTTTTTTACAACAGCTGCATTTGAAGGTCTTGGGGCTCTTGCCTGCCCTCGGCCTTTCTCCATTTGTCTGGTGGAGACTTCAACCAGTCTGTCATTATTTTGAAGTTTGGCTGTTCTTTTCAGCTTGGGCCCAGTGCCCCTCTTTTTTTGCACCAATCTTCTTTTTCCTTTGCTAGCTGCTGCAACATGAAAAGTCCAAACATGAGGAATTTAATTTCACTTGAGAGACACATATGAGAAATTATATTTGATTTGTTAATTCTTTACATTATTCAGAGGTTTATTTAATTAGTAATGTTTCAACACAAGCCACTTGAGGCCACTCATTTTCTGAAAGACTTGTTGTATCTGGCACAATTGTAGACTTATGCATTATGGTCATCCATATGTTTGCATTGCATGGAGTGGGAGAAACAGTGTCTTTTTATGTCTCAACAATGGATGGAGGTCCTCAATGACAAACAGGAAATCAGAGCCGTCTCCATTGACATATTGAGAGGACCCCGCAGGGGTTATTCTGCACGTCTCCATTGACATATGGAGAGGACAAACAGACAAACAGGCAGACAGGGGTGAATACTGAAAACATAACCTCCATCAACCTTCAGTGGTTGGAGGTAAATATAGGCTTCATTTTTACCTCCGCCACCAAAGGTGGATGAAGGTTATGTTTTAATCCCTGTTTGTCTGTTTGTTTGTTTGTAACAACATATCTCAAAAAGTTATGCAAGAATTCGGACGAAATTTGGCAGAGTGGTAGGGTATGTCACAAGGACAAAATGATTCGATTTTGGTGAAGATCTGAATATGGCATCGGATCTGTAAATTATTTAATTTTTTAAGTGATTCTACACCATTGAGTGACAGGTAAAACAAACACAAAGCAAGATATCTCAAAAAGTTATGGACGGATTTGGACATAACTTGGTGGACAGGTTGTGTGTGTGTGACAAAGAAGAAACGATTCAATTTTGGTGAAAATCCGGATCCGGATCCAGTTAGTAGAATTTTTAAGTGATTCTTCACTATTGGGAGGTAAGGCCAAAAACGAGATATAAAGGAATATCTCAAAAAAGTTGAGGACGGACGATTTTGATTAAATGCGATTCTGTATTGTGATTTTCTGGTCCACTCTGGGAACAAAACGTAAACTGTTCACCTGGTAGAGGTATGCTCTCCACTGAGTGTCGTTCTAGTTTTACCTGCAACATATCACAGCTCTACTGGGGCTCCGCATGGTTGTGGTTGCTTTGTGTTGTGGTGTGGTTCTTGTTGGGGGTCGATTTTTGAAATGTACACCTATTGGTCAGACAGATGACAGACCCCACACAAATTTGTCAATCGACTCCACCCACAATGTTATCTAGCCAAAATAATATGGCCAGCAACTTGGTTTTTTGACGAGCATAATTCCTAAGACATTGGGCCTGTAGTGTAGACGTCTGCTGATTACACACTGCCCGGGTTTGATGCATCAGACTCAATTTGGCTTTGTTTGGGTCATGCGTATCACACGATGAGAAACCCTGGAAAATGTAAGTTTTATTTATTTATATTTTTTATGTTTTTTTTATATTTTTTTCATAGTCTAAGGCTAATTTTCTCTTGTTTACTATGTCCAAATTTTTGGGGATCGCCTCTGTGAGCCAAGCAAAAATGCGACCGTGGGTCCTGAACCTCACCTGGATCAGGAGCAACAGTCACTCAAACCACCAACGGACCCCCTCAGACCCTGATACTTTTAATGCCGTGAACAACGTTTGGTACATCATTGGCGATGAAGGTTGTTATCAAATTTCAATGAAATCGCGTGTGTAGTTTCGGAGAAGAGAGGATACACCTACTTTACGTTTCAGCTTTTATGTATGTGCAATTGTAAGAATGTGCAATTAGAATGTAAGCACGTCTGTAAAGTATGTACAATTAGAAGACAAGTACATCTATAAAGTATGTACAATTACAATATGAACATGTCTATAAAGTCCGTCCTTTTAGAATGCGAGTATGTCTAAGTACGTATTTAAGAACATGGTGGATATAACATTTGGAATTCCACAAGCAAAAAGGAAATTAACATCATTATATACAATACAGCAAAGTCTATGTGGGAACGAGAAATACTCAGATTCTACTTATTTGCATTTTTCTTACCTTTTGAGGCTTCATCTTCATGAAAAATGCGACCCAAGAAGTTAAAAAACATTTTGAAGCCTGTTAAAAACGATAAGAACCAAAAATGTTAATTCAAACACATAAATAATTGAGCATGCACTAATGATAAAGACATCCAGCAACTGCAAAGAGCAATTCTCACAATTCTCATGGGAGAGAGAATGTTTCACAATGTATTTTTGACATAATTTCCAAAAAAAAGGGGTGAATGACCAGACTTTTCAATCTTACAAAAACCCGAGCAAAGCTTAATGTCTGCTTAATACTGCAGAAAATAAAGCATTGGTGAAGACTTCCCTCGAATAATGCTGAAATTCCAGGTTAATTTAATCAAAAGTGTGCGCCCTCAAGGCCCTCCCGTTAGCCTTTTTCTTAAAAATAAGAATACATCGTATGGCATATATTTATGGCGTAGCCCACAGGGGAAAGCCGTCGAGAACAGTGTTTGTCCGTCAGTATGTATGTATGTATGTATGTATGTATGTATGTATGTATGTATGTCCCCTCAAACGTATACCAATTAGAGCTGAGTAACTGGTCACATGACAGGATGATGCGATTACGTCTGATGTCATTACGGCAAAAAAAGGCCGACTCCAAACTCGTCGAACCTGTCATATATCACAATCGCCATGTTCTACTTTTAGGTTTTTCATTCAGTGTGAAACAAAAACACACCGATTGTTAAAAATAAAATGACCATCAAATACCGAAAGCATAAACGTTATGGATCTTCCAACGATACAGTACGTATCGGCCTTAGGCGTCATGCCTCACCTTCCGTTTCCGACAAATTAAGCCCAGGTTTCTTAATACAGTGGTATCGTTTCAGTAGTATCGTTTTAGTAATAATAATAATAATAATAATAATAATAATAATATCAAAGTGAATATAACCAAAACACTTTAATCCCAATGTCGTGATTGGAAAGTTGATGGATTGAAGTTGTAACCGCGGAAGTAAGGAACTAGCCTCGGTTTTTTAAATAGTAATATCATTTTCGTAATAATAACGTAACGATAATGTTGGAGTAAATGTCGAAACACAAATCGCAGCACTCAAAACACCAATCCCTTCGTAGTGACTGCAAAGTTACTTGAGGGTAAATAAAAATCTTCGACATATTAAAGTGGCGGCAGTTTTGTGTCCGGCCGTCACGCTACGTCATTACGTCTACGACGTCATTACGGCGTAAACACCTGCTCACTATGGGAGCGGCAGGAAGGGTCATTCCGCTTTGGGGTATATACAGTCGGGCAGAAATATTGGCACCCTTGCACTTTTTTCAAATAATGCACCATTTCTTCCAGAAAATTGTTGAAATTAAAAAATATTTTGGTATCCACAAATGTATTTATTTGGTTTGCAGTGGAACAAAACATAAAAAGCTGAAAAAATTACTAAATCTTAGCTTATTCCATACAGAAATCCTAAAATGGCCTGGACAATATTATTGGCACCTTTTAGAAGTTGTTAGAAATAATTAGATTTCAAGCAGGTGATTCTCCTTTACTTTGGAATTGAACTCATCTGTGGTGAGTTGCAAGTGCCTGCAATATAAAAATTACTCATTCAACCAGTTTGAATAGAGAAAAGGAGTCATTCTGCTGTTTTGTGTCACTGTGTGTATCACAATGAGCATGGAGAAAGGAAAGAAAACCAGAGAAATGTGTGAGGAGGTCAGACACAAGATTGTACCCAAGCATGGACAATCTCAAGGCTACAAGTCCATCTCCAGAGACCTTGATGTTCCTGTGTTCACCGTACACAATGTTGTCAGGAAGTTTAAGGCCCATGGCACTGTAGCCAACCACCCTGGACGTGGCCGCAAGAGATAACTTCATCGGAGATTGCACCGGAGCTGGAAGGATTGTTGCACCGGAGCTGGAGCTGGAAGGATTGTTCGAATGGTGGAGAAAGCACCTCAATCAACTGCCAAACAGATTCAAGCTGACCTTCAGACCCAAGGTACGACAGTTTCAACTCGCACCTTCCGTCGCCAAATCAATGAAAGGGGGTTTTATGGAAGGAGACCCAGAAGGGCCCCACTGCTGAGAGACATAAGAAAGCCTGAATGGTGTTTTCCAAAACACACCACACCAGTTTTTTGGTAAAGCACATCATCTCTATGTTTATAGAAAACAAAATGAAGCCTTCAAAGAAAAGAACACCTTTTCTACAGTCAAACATGGAGGAGGTTCAGTGATGTTTTGGGGTTGCTGTGCTGCCTCCGGCACTGGGTGCCTTGAATGTGTGTATGGCATCATGAAATCAGGAGATTACAAAGGCATTTTGGAGCGCAATGTTCAACACAGCGTCAGAAAGCTGGGTCTCCGTCGAAGGTCATGTGTTTTTCAGCAGGAAAATGAGCACAAACACATTTCAAAAAGCACCCAGGAATGGTTCAAGACAAAACGCTGGACTGTGCTGAAGTGGCCAGCAATGAGTCCAGATCTAAATCCCATTGAACACCTGTGGGGAGATCTAAAAACAGCAGTTGGGAGAAGGCACCCTTCAAATCTGGGATAACTGGAGGAGTTTGGACAAGAAGAGTGGGCCAAACTTCCAGTAGAGAGGTGTAGGAAGCTCATTCATGGCTACAGGAATTGCTTCACTGCAGTTATTTTGTCCAAATATTAAGTCGAGGGTGTCAATAATTTTGTCAATGCCATTTTTTGTATTTTCTGATTTAAAAGGATATATTAAGTTCTGAATCAAAAACAAAGGTTCTGTAATATTAACAGTGAAATAAAGAATTGTGGAGACCAAATATATTTTTTATCAATTTCAACTTATTTTTAGAGAAAATTGTGTTATTTGAAAAAGTGCAAAGATGCCAATATTTTTGGCCACGACTGCAGATTACAGTCGATCTATGATCGGGTCATAAGAACATTGGGTGTGTGTTCATTTGCCGAGTTTTTTTTTTTTTTTTTTTTTTTTTGTATACTGAATCGAGGCTCGTGAAAGAGCTAACATTTATTTCACAAACAAATCAACCAGACAAACAAAATATACAAAAAGAGGGAGCGGAAGACAAGATGGGGAGAGAAGGGGAAGCACACAACCACAACATTTGAGAGCAGGGAGAAGTGTGGGAGGGAGAGGGCAGGAGGCGTGGGAAGGGTAGGGGGGGGGGGGGGGGGGGAGAGGAGAGGTATAAAACACAAGGGGACCGAAATTAGCGGGGGTAGAAAAGATCAAGGTTTTGGATGGGGGAGGATAAGAGATGGTGGTGAACAGCTGTTTTAAAGACCTGGAGGGAGGAGTGGGATTGAAGGGAGTGTGGGAGTTTGTTCCAGAGGCGGGAGAAAAGAGGAATGAAGGAGTGAAGGTGAGCAGAGAGCCGAGATTTCGGCAGTTTAACCATCAGAGGCTTGCTGGCAGATCTTGTGCGACCTGTAGGAATATTTGGGGGACAGAGCACAGAGAGAGCTGGGGGAGCAAGGCCGGAGAGGAGTCGGTAGAAGACGGAAAGACCACCAACCTGCCTGCGGTGAGTGAGTGAGAGGCCCTTGGAGTTAGCTTCATCACGGGAGATTCCAATGATTCTGAATGCTTTGCTTTCAACAGCGTGAAGACGAGCTAGGTGTGAGGCAGGAGCACCAGTCCAGAGGGGAGAGCAGTATTCCATTGAGCTGCGGATGAAAGCCTTATACGTGGTGAGGAGCTTAGGTGTGCCAAGGAAGGACTTCACACGACCGTGGTGTAGAGCATATGGAGTGGCCTGCCATGTCCCCGGATATGAATCCGACAGAGAACTTGTGGGCAGAATTAACGCGTCAAATCGACCACTTGGACCAGCAGCCGACCTCTGTGCGTGAATTGCAGCAGGCTATTGTCACTGCATGGCAAGCGATTCCTGTCCAAACCTTGGCAAATCTCGTGAACTACATGCCTCAACGTGTACGTGCTCTCCTGAATGCTCATGGGGGTTACACGAAGTACTGAACTGTAATTTTACTGTCCGTAATCCCAGTCGTAATTTAACTTTTGTTTTTGTTAAAAAAATTTTTGGCTAATGTGCAAAATAAAGAGATACTTCTGGAAAACGTACAGAAGTTTAACACAGTACTGTCCGTGAATTGAGTTCGATATCAGTTTGCATCACTTTCAAGGATCAAATTATTTGTTTCAAAATGTCAAATGTGGTTTTTGTTTCTTTTAAAGGTCACATTAACAAGATCTAGAATAATTTCAACATAATTCCAATGAACTTTTGGTTCGAAGACATCTTGAAAAGTAAGTTCACCCCCACAAAAAAAATATTCCATATTAAATGCCAAGTCTGTATGTTTTTGTGATTGAAGATGTCTAGGAAAGCTCTTCTTCAAGACAACCTTAGAAGAAACATCACAATGCTTTGTTTTTCGTTCAAGTGGGGATATCACCTGAAAAAGCTTGAATGTGTGTTTGTTGGTTTGGAGGTGTTTTTTGTAATATTTATATTCAAGTTTACAAACATCGCAATATGTTGTATTCATTTCTCTTTACATAATATAAATTGTTCTTTTTACTAAAATCAATTTTTTTTATTCTGGCTCAGATTTTTATTTTTCAATTATATAATTGAATATAATTCCCCCAATTTTTTATTTAATTTCAAAATTATTTTTTTGCTAAAATTAATTCCCCCCCCCCCCCCCCCCCCATCTCAGTGATTGTTAACCATTTAATTGGAAAATTACTACTTTTCTCCCATTTCTCCTTAACCTTCTCCCATTCCTCCATCACCCTTTTCTCCCAGTCCTCCACCTCTTCTTCAACTTCTTCCTCATCCCATGCCTCTGCACATTCCATTAACACACATTCCATTAACGCACATTCCAGCTGAAAAAGCTTGAATGTGTGTTTGTTGGTTTGGAGGTGTTTTTTGTAATTTTAATATTCACGTTTACAAACATCGCAATATGATCCACCACGCGGTGACCCGGGTTGCCCGGTGATGTTTTTACCATTTTACATAATTAATTAATTTATTTTAGGGGGCGTGTAACCCGGGTTCGTGAGATAGGAAAATCCTTTGTGACACATTTACCTGTGTCCTGATTTACCTGTGTCAGGAAAAACCATTGATAGAGTAAATTTTAGGATAACCGATCACGATAATTGTATGATTTCTTTCAATGATGACATCATATCCATCAGAATTCACCTACGTGAAGTTTTTCAAAAAATAACGGTTAATTATTTTTTTCTAATAAATAAACAATGGTTATTGTGAGAAAACACGAGTTGGGAAAATATAAAATAATTACAGGGGATGGGAATGGGGAAGGCATGTACCTTTCACCATACCATAAGGGTGAAGGTATGTTTCTTGTTTGAGGATACGATAGACCTAAGAGACAATGGGGTGGAGGACATCAATTTAGAAATAAAGGAGATGGGATAATTGATACTCTAATACAGGGGTCAGCAACCTTAGGCACGCGTGCCACTATTGGCACGCGGCAGCGTAATCGTTGGCACACTGGCGAAAGTGCCCTCTCAGCTGCATGCCAAATCACCTCTTGAACAGCCAATGGCTGTTGCGCGGCCTGTCTTATTTAGTTTGATTGACGGTACGGCCTCCCGCTCACATTTCCCACAGGAATTGCAGTGAAGCGGTTCAGGTTCGGTAGATGATGGCAACCCCGCTAGCTAAAAATGCTAAAGTAAAGGTTCGGGCATTCCAGCCCTCATGGACAGAAGAGTGGGGTTTTGTTTTTCAGAAGGACCGTGCTGTGTGTACTTTATGTTTTGAAAATGTTGTTTGTTGAATGTCGAGTGTTAAGCGCCATTTTGAGACAAAGCATGAGAAAACTTTCAAAGATCAGGCAGACAAGACAGAATCCATCAAACGTGCCGTGTCCAGGTATGGGAAGCAAGCCAACAACCTCAAAATCTTTGCCACTGCTAAAAACCATGCGACTGAAGCAAACTATCGCATTGCTCATTGCATTGCGAAACGTGGAAAGCCATTCACTGATGGCGAATATATTAAGGAGGCTTTTCTCTGTAGCTCAGAGGTTCTGTTTGAAGGCTTACCAAACAAAGAGACAATCAAATCAAGAATAAAAGATATTCCCATGTCAGCTGGAAGTGTTGAGCGACGCATCGAATAAATGGCAGAAAATGTCAGTGCGCAGCAAATAGCTGGGTTAAAATATTGTTACGTGGTCCCCTCGGTGAATACCTGGTCTCAGTGACCCCCGGACCGTGAGAGGAACTTCGCCAGAAAGCTGTATGATATATGCGCTTTCGCCACGCAAGCCATATGAATTTCACCCAAGAGACAACTGACGTTCAAGATTATATTTCAAGGGTAATGATACCAAACAATTTCAATGACACAACCATCAACAATATTTCAATGACACAACCACGGAGATTTTCCCCGAGCAATCAACAATACATAATCCTCACCAATTCCCAATTCACAATCAATTCCCTATGATTAAGATGGCCATCTTATACATGTGTGTCCCGGTGAGTACTCACGAAACCCTTTTGGTCTCGGTCCCGCACAATGTCTCTGGGCCCCTCTTGACCAAGAGGATCGTCACCGTCACCGCACTCGGGCGGTTGAACGAACCCCGGGCGGACGTGCTCCAAACGTGCCGTCTCGTACCGGGGACAGCAGCTGATGATGGTGAAGGTGAGCAGAGAGTCTTGATTTTGGCAGTTTAACCATAAGAGGGTTGCAGGCAGATCTTGTGCGACCTGTAGGAATATTTGGGGGACAGAGCCCAGAGAGAGCTGGGGGAGCAAGGCCGGAGAGGAGTCGGTAGAAGATGGAAAGACCACCAACCTGCCTGCGGTGAGTAAGTGAAAGGCCCTCGGAGATAGCGTCATGGCGGGAGATTCCAATGATTCTGAATGCTTTGGTTTCAACAGCGTGAAGACGAGCTAGGTGTGAGGCAGGAGCACCAGCCCAGAGGGGAGAGCAGTACTCCATTGAGCTGCGGATGAAAGCCTTGTAATGTGGTGAGGAGCTCAGGTGTGCCAAGGAAGGACTTCGCACGACGGAGGATGCCCAGTCGGCGACTGGCTTTGGAGGCCAGCTTGGAAATGTGGTTTTCCCAGGAAAGATCATGGCAGATAGTGAGACCCAAAAGCTTGAGTGACAGAACTTCTTGGAGAGGATTATTCAGAAAGTAGATGGGAGGGTTGTCCAGTCGGTCTTTTCGGAGAGACATCGTAAGAGTGTGAGATTTGTCAGGATTGAAAGACATGTTCCACTTGTTTGCCCAGTCTGTGATTTTGTCCAGGTCTGCAGAGAGTGAGGAGGCTGCAGACTGCCGATCTGAGGGATGAGGAATGGAGCGGCAGAGAGTGGAGTCATCAGCAAAGAGATAGAGATGATTTTCAAGAGAGTCAGAGAGATCATTGATGAAGACCAGAAAAAGCACAGGGCCCAGAACACTGCCTTGGGGAACTCCAGCCAGAACAGGAAGGGGAGATGAGAGAAATCCATTCAGGGCCACATGTTGCCTATGACCAGAGAGGAATTCCGCAAGCCATGAGTGGAGATTTCCATGGATACCCTAGGAGGAGAGTTTGGTGAGCAGAGCTGGGTGCCAGACCGTATTGAAGGCACGTGATATGTCAAGGGAGACAGCTCTGATTTTCTGTTTGGCATTGAGGACCTCCGTCCATTGTTGAGACAGCAGAAGCAGCATGTCCAGAGTAGAGTGACCTGGTCTGAAACCAAATTGATGATCAGAGATCAAGCCATTGGAAAAGAGGAAGGATTTAATGTCAGAAGCAATGATGGATTCCATGACCTTGATGATAATTTGGAGCAGGCTGATTGGTCTGTAGTGGCAAGGATCTGTTTTTGCACCTTTTTTGTGTAAAGTGTTAATGTTGGCTGATTTCCAAGCAGATGGCAGATGACCTTGAGCAAAAGAAAGGGTGAAGAGAACAGAGAGAGGGAGTGAAAGAGCGGAAGAACAGGCTTTTTGGACCCGTGGGCTGATGCCGTCAGGTCCAGTTGCAGAATCAGAGTCGAGGGTTGACAGAAACTTTTCCACCTTGTCAGGAGGAAAGGACACGGAGTCCAGGAGCAGCTGGGTATGACTGGGTACGGTGGGTACAGAGAGGGTGGGTTTGGGACACAAGATTTAGAGGCAAACACAGAGTTGAGGCATTCAGCTTTTTCACGTGCGGAGTCAGCTGTGTAACCGTTTGAGGTAAGGGAGGGGATGGAGGGGGAACAAACACCAGAAACAGATTTGACCAGATGCCACCAGGATTTGGAAGAGGGAGACAGATAAGAGAGTTCGGTCTTGAGAACAGAGAGATATTGTTTCCTGGCTCTCCTGAGGGTGGACACACACTTGTTTCGGGCTTTGTGAAAGGAAATGAGATTTCCTTCCATTGGATTTGCTTTCCAGGAGACGAAGGCAAGTTGTTTCTGGGGAACAGCCTCACCACAAGATTCTGTGTACCATGGACGGGAGGAAGGGTATGAGAACTGAAGACGAGATGGGATAAATCTGTGCATGAGAGAGAGAGCAATTTACTTTGGAAGAATTCCCAGGATGAGTTGATGTCAGAGGTGGTAGAGATGGGAGACCAGTCCAGATGACTGATGGCTGCTTGAAGACCGTGCCAGTTGGCCTGAGTGAAATGGCAGACTCGTCGACGCTGAGCAGGCTCCCTGAGAATGGTCAGAGAGATGTCCACTTTAACAAGCACATGATCAGATGAGCCGATTGGAGCAGAAGAAGAGCAGCATACATTTTCAGGGAAGTTAGTCATAACGAAGTCCAGAAGAGAAGATGCTCTGTTGACTGAGATCCGGGTCGGGAAATTGACAGATTGTGTCAGTCCCAGTGAGTCGCAGAAGTCCTTTGCTGAGGAGCCATGGCTGGGGAGAGAGGTACCCACACCCAGCCAACTGGCATGGTGACAATTGAAATCACCACATATGAGGAAGAGAGAGTTGGGGTGAGTAGATAGAAGTTGGTCCATATTATCAGACAGCGAGATGTAGATGGAGTCATCACTGTTTGGTGGACGGTACAACACACATATGAACAAGAGGTGGGAGCGAAGGGGAAGCCGTAGCCAGAGGTATTCCTGGGGGTGAGGTGGAGAGAGTGCAGTGCAGGGCGAGTGAGGAAGAGAGTTTTTGGTAAAGATAGCAACCCCACCTCTAGGACGAGGCTCACGTCTATCATACCGGAGGAGTGAGTAACCCGGGAGAGATACTAAGGAATCAGAGACATCATGAAGGAGGAACGTTTCTGTTAAGCAGATCACGTCTGGTTTGTCAGAAGCAACCTGTATGGAGAGATCAGTTAAGTTTGAATGAAGGCCCCGGATGTTTGAGGGCCATACCGTTAATGAAGAGGAAGGGGGAGCATCGGATACAGAACAGGGGGGAGGAGGGGTAGGGTAAGATGTGGAAGAGGTGGAAGAGGTGTTGAAGGTGTGTCGGAGATTTCAGAATAGCTCGGAGAAAGGGAAGGATGGGGCGGACAAAAGGTTTGATGGTGATTGGGTGAGGCACAATGAGGTGTTATTTGAGGAGGGAGCCTGGCAGTTGGATGCAGCCTGACGGCTGGATGGAATGAGCGGGCAAGGCAGGCCATATTAAAAACATTTACTGAACAATATATGCCATGGGGGGATGGTTTAGGGGTTGCAGCGGATGAGGAAGGTGTTGAAGAAGAGAAGGAAGAAAGGGAGAATGAGAGGAAGGAAAGGGAGAAAAGATTTTGGGGCTTACTGGAAACAAATGGACGCACTGGGGAAAATAAAGAACTTGCCAGGCAATAAAAACTCTGATTTTCAAGGGTTGTTTGTAAGGATTATGGTGTTAGGGATGATGGTGATGGTTTAATGGTGGCAAGGGAGAAAAGAGAGAGGGAGGAAAGGGAGAAAAATGAGGCTTTGGAGAAGTCCAATGAAGAGAGTAAGAGGGAGGAGAGGGAGGCGAGGGAGAATGGGGAAACTTGTACGATTCGGTAACGCGTGCAGGGATTATGGAAATATCGGCCCTGCACTGAGGAGGAAAGAAGAGAGTAAAAGTCCACTAAAAATATTATTTCCAAGAACAACTAATTTACCAGCTTCTGAAATTGAAGAATTTGAGCTTAATTAAAAAAACAACATATAATTAAATAAAAACAATTTGGAAATAAAATAAAAAACTAAAATATATATTTCACAAATTATATATTTCTCAAAATAATTGAAAAAATTATATAATTGGAAAAATTGAAATTATATTGAAAATAAATTTTTTGGGAAAATTGAAAAATTGAAAATAAATAAATATTTTTTTGGAAATTTTGAAAATTTGGAAAATTGAAACATGAACCATGTTGTACCACATTGAACCATGTTGAACCACAATGAACCATCATTGGGGTGCTATGAGCCAGAAACAACAAAAACATACCACCAACACGTCTTTCAATCCTGACAAATCTCACACTCTCACTATGTCTTTCCGAAAAGACCGTCTGGACAACTCTCCCATGTACTTTCTGAAAAATCCTCTGCAAGAAGTTCTGTCACTCAAGCTCTTGGGTCTCACCATCTGCCATGATCTTTCCTGGGAAAACCACATTTCCAATCTGGCCTCCAAGTCAGTCGCCGACTGGGCATCCTCAGTCGTGTGAAGTCCTTCCGTGGCACACCTGAGCTCCTCACCACATACAAGGCTTTCATCCGCAGCTCAATGAAATACTGCTCTCCCCTCTGAGCTGGTGCTCCTGCCTCACACCTAGCTCGGCTTCACGCTGTTGAAACAAAAGCTTTCAGAATCATTGGAATCTCCCGCGATGAAGCAAACTCTGAGGGCCTTTCACTTACCACAGGCAGGTTGGTCGTCTTTCTGTCTTCTACCGACTCTTCTCTGGCCTTGCTCCCCCAGCTTTGTCTGTGCTCTGTCCCCCAAATATTCCTACAGGTCACAGAAGATCTGCCAGCAACCCTCTTCTGGTGAAACTGACAAAATCGAGACTCTCTGCTCACCTTCACTCTTTCATTCCTCTTTTCTCTTGCCTCTGGAACAAACTCTCTCACTCTCATCAATCCCACTCCTCCCCCCGGGTCTTTAAAAAAGCTGTTCACCACCATCTCTTATTTTCCCCATCCCAAACCTTGATCTTTTCTACCCCCGTTAATTCACCCCTGTTCCACTTTTTTGAAATGCCAACTTCTTTCCTGGAAGTCCGAGCAGTCCATGTGTTTTATACCTCTCCCACCCCCCACCACCTTTCCCTCGCCTCCTCCCCCCAAGCCCTCTCCCTCCCACAGATCTCCTGATGTCCCTGCTCTCCAAAGTTGTACTTGTGTGCTTCCCCTTCTCTCCCCATCTTGTCTCCAGCTCCCTTTATCGTATGTTTTATGTGTCCGTTTGTTTTTTTGTGATTAATGTTAGCTCTCACACGAGCCTCGACCTTGAATACAAAAAAAAAAAAAGCAGGGTGAATACATTTGATTTGAAAGATTTACCAGTATGTGAGCAGTCTGACTTTGCACTGGAGTGCATTACAACACTGTTCGGAAAAGATTGACTGCACCATAATCCATAAACTAATTAAATCAATCACAAATAGAGTTGAGACAGTTCTCAAGGCAAAAGGAGGTCACACTGATTATTGTTTACCGGTATAACTAAAAACAGATTTGATTTTTCCTTCACTAGTACACCTGGGGTGTGTTCAGTTACCAAGTTTCTTGCAGAGTGCTCGCCAAGAAGATTAACAATTTGAACCCCTGCGGCCGATTTACCGGCCGCTATTCAAACATCCATATACCCTTGGTGGCCGGTCTTACCAGCTACCACATGCTTTATTTATATAGTTTTTCATGGTCCAAGGCTCCTCACCTCTTGTTTACAATGTCCAACATTTTGGGGATCGCCTCTGTGAGCCAAGCAAAAATGCGACCGAGGGTCTTGAAGCTCACCTGGACCAGGAGCAACAGTCACTGCTCGAACGGCTCCATCCTGAAGTTTCTTTTTATGTGCCGCTTTGTTGCCTTCAAATGTTGCTTTTTCAGTTTGTGCTGCTCTCACCTTTTTGGCAGCTGTTTGCACTTTTGCACCTGAAGCGTTGGTTACATTGTTAACCCTTCTCACAACAGCTGCAGGTGAAGCTCTTGCTTGCCCTCGGCCCCTCTCCGATTTTCTGGGGGAGACTTCAGCCAGTCTGTCATTTTTCCCAGCGTTAGCTGTTCCCTTCAGCTTTCGCCTCGTTTCTTCTTTCGGTGGATTTTTCTCAACCAATGTTCTTTTTCCTTTGTTACCTGCTGCAACATGAAAAGTCAAAAAGTGAGGAATTTTTTTTTCACTTGAGAGACACACATGAACAATTGTATTTGATTTGTTAATTCTATGCATTATTCAGAGGATTATTTAATTAGTAATCTTTCATTGCAAGCCACTCAAGGACCACTCTCATTTTCTGAAAGACTTGTTGTATCTGCCACAATTGTAGTCTGTGCATTATGGTTATCTATTTGTTTGCATTGCCTGGAGTGGGAGACTAAGAGTACCAGTCAGCCAAAACATACACAAAATACAGTAAGCGTATTCCAAAATTATTCGTAAGCGAAATCAAATAACACAAAAAGTGAGATTATAATTCACCTTAAAAATGAAACCACCCAAAAGTGTGAAATGGTTAAAAACAATTCAAAACTTCTCCTTCGCCTTCAACCAGTTGCGCGCCTCCAACAGTTCGTGAAAACGACAAGTAAGGACCCCTTCACCACTCTTTGTCGCACGACTCGCCTCTCATCTGCTGAAGTCGTTCTCCCAGGCACATCCCCTCAAGTAGTCCCACGTGAGCGCTTATATTGGCCGATCGCATATCAAGCCGCTGCTTTTAGGATACGCCCATCCGTGCGCTTGCCTCGGCCCCGATTGGTCGTGAGCGCTCATCGGTCCGCCCCTTGATGGTGCGTTGAGCGGCCACGCCTTCGTTCCTGGCGCTCCTCCCCCTTCTTCTCCAACTCGGCCGCGTGGCTTATGGCGGCTGGCAGCGAACAACCAAAAGGCAGCGAACGCTGAGGCGGCTGTCGCTGGCAGAGGCGCGTAATACAATTTGGAGAGGGTAAAGCCGCAAAATTAATAGGATGGGAATTTGAGAAGGGGCCTAGGTTATTTGATTGATGCAACGCAGAGTCAAACTATTGGAAACAGATCCTTACCTGAAACACATACTAATGAAATAACTAAAGAAGATCCTATGGTGTTCTACGTGTTGCTGTGGACTAACTAGGGTGCTCTCGTTTAACATTAGAAAATGGGGATATTTACAGGGGATTATTTATAAGGGATTATTACAAATATTTACAAAGTGGAGGGTTCTAAAAACCGCAACACAGCACCCTCATTTCCTCCAGGGCCGGCCCAGCCCGAAAGAACTTTAACTTAGTGTGACACTCAGGTGTGTTAACCCTCTACTATTAACTTCACCCTGAGTGCGACATTTTTAAAACAAGTATGTCCCGCCTGCTGTGTTGTATTCTATCTAGCAGACTCACGCCCACAGAATAACCGAATTACGGAATTAATTTTCAAGCTAAACATTGACGGTGGGGAGCATTATTTACAAGAATGAATGAATGAATGAATGAATGATCGTTTTAAGGCCATTTTCCCCGCTAGAACGGGGGTTAGCCTTGCGGGCCCCATGACAATCATGGTTCCCTGTTTGAGGCAATGTTTTTATGGCCGGATGCCCTTCCTGACGCCAACCCTTGGTCACGCTCTTACCATGCGCAGGGATACGGTGTACCTATTCCAAACCGGGGTACACACCGGGATCATTCATCCCAGCAAGCTGGTACTCAATTTGCCGACCTCGGAAGGATGACAGGCTGAGTCAACCCCCCTGGCGTTAATTCAGCGATCGACCGGGATTCGAACTGAGGATCCTCGGATCTCAAGCCGGCACCCTAACCATTAAGCCAACACCAGGTACAAGAACTACTTGGTATTTACACACGAACCCAGGACCTGTCTTTTTGGGAAACAAAAGATGTTTTGATAAGAGGAAAGGCATGCACTGCACTGCACCGATACCACCAGCATCAATAAGCACCAATATGCAAAAAGCACCACAAAGCACCACAGTCACGAAAAGCACAAATATGCACAAAAAGCACCATCGGGTGCACAGTCATACACTTTAAAATAAAACGATGCCTTGCGATGTCTTCTCTGCTGGGCCGCTGGTTCTTGATGACTTCTTTGCTTGCGGCCTATTTAATCATAAAACAAAAAGGGCACAAAACGCGTCCACTTTTTAAAATTATGGCCAGCAGGGGCCAGCTAGGGTGGTCCACCCGCATGGCTTAGGTGCCACCTTTACCATGGTCCACAAGCAAGATCTCCCTGGCCACAATGGCCAGTCCCCAGCAGAGGTGGCAGGCCCCAAAACGTGGGGTCCATGAGTACGGTGCTCGGCCACAGACCTGTGGTCCATATGGTGCTAGGCCACAAGACGTGCGGTCCATAAGTGGGGTACTGGTCCAGGCAGGCAGCAGCGAGGGCGCGGGCACACTTTCCCCTCAGTACCCAAAGACCACGGTCCATGAGCGGGGAAGGAAGACAAAGCAGGGTTAGCGGGGTGCAAGGGCGCAAGAGTATACATCAACACAAGGTAATGCAGAAGTGAGGTGCGCAGGAGAGCGAGCCGAGAAAGCTTGTCCCTACCGTACGTTCCCCCCCTGTCACCTAATCTACCCTTGCTCCTACCCCTGTATTTACACAATTTACAAATCCGTCACTACGTCCTGTCTTCCCCATATCTCCCCTAATCCAAATTCGTCAACAATCCCTCTAAACCAAATTTGCCACCAATCAATTCCTCATCAATTCCTCCGAAGGAGGAAGAGATGGAACATAAACACAATGTCACCCCCACGTCATGATGCGTCTTACATACCAGACATTTGCACAAACTGGTGGTGTGGAGTCCTGTCACCTTGGCGAGTGGATGCGGATGGTGCGAAGACACTTTCAATCCTAACTACCTTCTAAATGACTTCAACACACTTTACACTACCCGGGGCCTTTCCCTGCCAAACCATTGGCCATTTTACACTATGTGGTTCTAAAAACCAAACTCCCATTGAACATACCGTGGTGCTCACCAATTTGGGGTCTCACTCCCCCGATTCTACTCCCTGTGCCCTCGCACAATTTCCGGGCTGGGTCGTGTGGCTCACCAGCAGGTCCGCTCACCTGCACACCTCCGCCACTGTAGTTGCCTCCCGAGCTTACCTGCTCCTTACCCTAACTTACCTGGGGAAGGCCCTCTGGCTCTCTCACCCCCTCGGTGCCCTCTCTGGCACTGGGCTACCCGGGTCCGTCCTCCGGATCCTCGGGCCCCATTGAATTCTAACTCTACCTGGCTCCCAGAGCCTACCTGCGGCCTCACCTGGCCGACAGACTAACAGTGGCGGAGTGCCCATTTAACCATACGTACTAACAGGCCACACGCCCAGCCGATTTCATTTCACTAATGCACCCAACACAACACTTCTGTGCTACTACTCGCACCACAGATGCCAATATCCAACCACAATTTACCTCCTCCCTCTACCTACTTTTAAACTACCCTACCCGGGTACTTGTGAAGGGGTCCATCCTTCCCCATCCACTCCTTTCGCACCAACCACTCCACTCCACATATTCCACACTACTCACTCCACACCATCCATTCCATACCATCTATTCCATATTCCATTCTCACTTGCCACCTGTATTCCACTTGCACACCTGGTGCCCACACACCTGGTGGCACTTGCACCCTCCTTTCCTCCAGGACCATTCACTCAATATCATGCCAATCATCATGCTCACCACAAATACTCGCGTTCAATTTCTCATTTCAGCACTCTCACTCCAAACACATAGCATCATCTAAGCTAACTACTCCCTTCTGAAACTCGTGCTCCCCGTCTTCCCTTACACTATGCACTCCCTCGTCGTTATTATCCAACTAATCTCTCTACGTCCCCTCTACAGGTATGATGTCGCTACTTAAATCTACCGTTACCTATGGTCATTTATAAACCCTAACATTATCCAAGCCCTTCCTGGCTAGGTTTTCACTGCCATAACCCCATAAACTAATGCTCATGTGCCCCAAGCGTGTGAGGGATGGTAGGGATACCACCCCCAGACACTGGGTATCAATTTCCAATTATCACTATTATCCCAATTTCACTCACTATCAAGTCCAATTTCAAATCCCTATCAATTCCAAACAATAACACTATCATCATCGCAGTCCGCTATATCTGAGCCTCCTCGGTACGTCCTTGCATTATCAAAGCTCGGCTTTGCAAAGCCGAGTAATGCATACGGGTGGTTTGGTCTACTGTAGGTTGAGTCCATCCGGCATTCGGTTCAGGGGAGGAGGTTTTGTTGGGCCAAGGTTCAAGGCACCATCCCTACGCAAGGCCTTTCGCTCCCACACACGATGGCCCAGCCTTGCCCGGTCGGAACGCCGCCACCCCAAGGGGGCGCTGCTCTGACCCCTCCAACCTCCCCTCGAACCGGGCCGGTCGCTTTGCTTGGCAAAGCGCGGATTCGACCGTGCAGGGCGGGGCCCGGCCCGAATCGTGCATGGCGCTCCGAGCAGGAGCGACGCGACACCGATCCCCGCCGGCTCCCGCAGCACACAAAGAGCACCACGGACCGAGGGCTCGCGTCGGCTATCCGTCAGCCTAAACGCTGCCCCGGTTAACGTCGATGCTCGGCTTGTATGCTCACACGCATACGCGACCCCTTTTACACTCGCATTCGCACACCACGTCGTCCTCTCGCCTTCCATACACTTCACGCATTCCAGGCACTCTATCACCGCACTCTCTGTCCGTGCACACCACCCAGGCACACTCACACACTCCGTTACACACCTGACCACCGCACACCTTGGCGCACACTCGCCCGGCACGTACTCCGTACCACTCATGGGGGTGCACTCTTGCATCCACCCATTCAGCGCACACCTACCAAGGGGTGTGCAATCTGTTGCACACCCAATAACGTGCTCCACAACCAACTCAGGTGTGCATCCCCGCACACTCTCTCCATCCATCTCACTCTCCATGTCACAATCACACTCTGTCGTGCATTCATTCTCACTCACTGTAACACACTCGCGCTCCGGCGCCATCCACACACGCGCGCCGTTCACCTTCACACACCTTTTCCTCACACGCGCGCCATTCGTACCGTAGCACACCAAGGACCTTCCACCAACGCCCGGGTGCCGCCTCGATCCCAACTGCGCGAAAAATCCTCTCGCGCCAAACACTCTCTCCCGAAAAATCTCTTCGCCCCATATATCACCCGGCTCACCTTGGCGCTTCTTCTTCCTCGCTCCAACACCTGCAAATCTTTATAAGGATTAAGCACGGCATCATGATGCGAGCACGGACTTTGCACAATTTCTATTCCTTCCTTCCGCGAGTGCTTTTCTAAGTCCGTTTCTTCCGTCCCAATTTCCACTATTTGTTCGGTTATTTCGATTTTAATTTATTTTTCCATTATAATTAATAATTCATTTCCCTTTCCCTCGACGACCACTGGTTCGAATAAAATTTCCTTTTCTACCTCGGCGGTCGCCGGCTTCCCCATACCCCGGGTCGCAATTTCTACCCCGGTCCACATGTCTGCGCCTTGCTCTGGCTCACTCAACCTGCGCTCCTCGAGTCGCGTTACCTCGTCGCATACTCGTGTGCCTTTCCCGCTCGACCTGCGGTTAACCTCCTTCTCACACTTTCTTACTTCATACCGGGCTTGCCCCCTCGCCAACCCCTCATTGATTTCTCGGGCTCGGCCATTTACGTCCTCCAATTTGCTTCCTAGCCCCCCAAATTTACTGTCTAATCGCTCCCCCATTCTATCTTCCAAATTACTCAACCTGTCTCTCAATCCCCCGATTTGGTTTCCTAATCCCCCAAATTTGACTTCTAGGCCCCCAATTTGGCTTCCCATATCATTCCTCAATTCCCCAATTTGGCTTACCATATCATTCCTCAATTCATTTCTCAATCCCATATTCCCCATTTGTATGGCTGCATGAATCTGCGCCATGAGGTCCTGCACATTCATCCCCCCCGATTTGTGCAGCGGGCGCGGCCCTTGTTGCCACTTGTGAGGCGCCGCCATTTTGTGCTGCCGAGGCCATGTGCGAGGTGCCACCATTTTGCGCGCCTGCAACCCCCTCTACCACACCTTCGTTATCCTCCTCCTCTATTTCTCCCCCCTCTTCCCTGGGGTCCTGGGTCGATTCTACCTCCTCATTTACCTCCTCATTCTCCCCCACCAGCATCCGACCACCTTGACTATCCATGGCATGACTCAATTTGGATCTTAAAAATAATTTTGGCCGCTCCTAATTTTTGACCAAATTTTTTAGATGGATTCAAAATTTTGGTTCGGGTCCAATCCCACTCCTGACAGCAATTGTTGCGGAACCGGGGGGTCAGCGCTCCCCTTACCAAAGGGGGGGGGGGGTTAATCCCCTTGTCTTTTACACTGGCCGATCCTCCGTTCCTGGAAATTACATGCTCCATTGCGGGGTGAGATTGGCCAGGGTGACTGGTCAATGGGTTCCCAGATACCTTGCCAATCCCTCCGCAAAGCATGGATATAATTCCCTGCTCGGACCCGGACAAGATGGAGTTTGCCGAGCGGTTAGCAATCCGAGGTCTGAGCCGTTAGCAAGAAGACTAACCCGATTCAGAGCGGTTGGCCAAATCGTGCCACGTATATCAATAGGGGAAAACACGAAAGCGATCGGATGAGA
Source organism: Myxine glutinosa (assembly GCF_964187855.1). NCBI lineage: Eukaryota > Metazoa > Chordata > Myxini > Myxiniformes > Myxinidae > Myxine > Myxine glutinosa. The sequence goes on from NC_136261.1 coordinate 329,731,523, forward strand.
AGAAATAAGATGGGTGAAGGAAGAACAAATATGATTTATTATACAAGAACTCAAGAGGAAACCAAAGGGCAAAAATATACAAGAAGAGGAAATAAAAGGACATAGGGCAACCTTATACAGTCTTATATAACACTCCCAGGACAGAACAAACACACTTACACGAAAAGGTGGTGGTGATGGGAAGGAAGAGAAGGGTCCAGGCAGCTGGTAGGCGTCGAGGCCCGGCTCCGACCTCGCGCTCCGGTCCACGCTCCGGGTTTGAGGCGAAACCCGGCAAACAGCTCCGCGTGTCGTTGAACGCGACCGGACTATTATATCGCGGGGGGGGGGGGGGGGGGGGGGGACTGGGATGCTGCGTACGTAATAGATTGACTCCTTCGCCTTCAACCAGTTGCGCGCCTCCAACAGTTCGTGAGGACCCCTTCACCACTCTTTGTCGCACGACTCGCCTCTCATCTGCTGAAGTCGTTCTCCCAGGCACATCCCCTCAAGTAATCCCACGCGAGCGCTTATAATGGCCGATCGCGTATCAAGCCGCTGCTTTTAGGATACGCCCATCGGTGCGCTTGCCTCGGCCCCGATTGGTCGTGAGCGCTCATCGGTCCGCCCCTTGATGGTGCGTTGAGCGGCTACGCCTTCGTACCTGGCGCTCCTCCCCCTTCTTCTCCAATTCGGCCGCGTGGCTTATGGCGGCTGGCAGCGAACAACCAAAAGGCAGCGAACGCTGAGGCGGCTGCGGCTGGCAGAGGCGCGTAATACAATTTGGAGAGGGTAAAGCCGCAAAATGAATAGGATGGGAATTTGAGAAGGGGCCTAGGTTATTTGATTAATGCAACGCAGAGTCAAACTATTGGGAACAGATCCTTACCTGAAACACATACGAATGAAATAACTAAAGAAGATCCTATGGTGTTCTTCATGTTGCTGTGGACTAACTAGGGTGCTCTCGTTTAACATTAGAAAATGGGGATATTTACAGGGGATTATTTATAAGGGATTATTACAAATATTTACAAAGTGGAGGGTTCCAAAAACCGCAACAATATATTTGCAAAACTTTCTAAAATCCTGTTTTCTCTTTGTCATTATGGGGCATTGAGCGTAGATTGATGAAGGAAAAAATTAATTTAAACGATTTCAGCATAAGACTGCAACATAACAAAATGTGAAAAAAGTGAAGGGGTCTGAATACTTTCTGAATGCACTGAAAAAAAGAAAGTTTTTGTTTGTTTGTTTGTTTGTCTGCACACACTGATCTCCTGAATGGTGAAAGATAAGAGGAAACCTCAAAAACAAAAAATGTCGGGACGGGCCCCGGGGAGGTTTTAGGCTAGGTGGCAAGGCCGGTCGAGGCCCAGCTCGGCCGGGCTTGGCCCATTTCACAATTAAAAGCTGAGCTGAATTATAGTAGTCAATCTTCTACAACCGTGAGTAAAAGCTGAATTATAGTAGTAAATTCATTCAAAAAGAACTAAAAATGTCGGGACGGGCCCCGGGAAGGTTATGGGCTAGGTTACGTGGCCGGTCGAGGCCGCTTCGGCCGGGCTGGGCCCATTTCGCAATTAAAAGCTGAGCTGAATTATAGTAGTCAATCTTCTACGGCCGCGAGTCAAAGCTGAATTATAGTAGTAAATTCATTCAAAAGGACCCGGGCAACCCCGGGTGCTTTCGGCTAGTATACAACACAGGAAAGTCAATGTGGGATCAAGAAATAGTCTCAGATTCTACTTATTTGCATTTTTCTTACCTTTGGAGTCTTTATCTTGAAAAATGCGGGCCAGGTAGTCACAAAACATTATGAAGCCTGTTAAAAACGATAACAACCAAAAATGTTAATTTTAAATACATGAATATTTAACCATACACGAATGAAAAGACATCCAGCAAATGCAAAGAGCAATTCTCACAATTCTCATGGGAGAGAGAATGTTTCACAATGTATTTTTTGACATAATTTCCCACATCTAAATTGGTCTATTACCAGATTTTTCAATCTTACAAAATCCGAACAAAGCATAATGTCTGCTTACCACCTGCAGAAAATAAAGCCACAAGTTCATCCTGGTGGAGTCACTTTATTCTGGACATGCTGTTTCTGCTGTCTCAACAATGGAGGGAGGTCCTCAATGTCAAACAGGAAATTAGAGCTGTCTCCCTTGATATATCACCGTGTCTTCGATACAGTCTGGCACCCCGCTCTGCTCACCAAACTCTCCTCCTATGGTATCCATGGAAATCTCCACGCATGGCTTGCGGACTTCATCTCTGGTCGTCGTCAACGTGTGGCCCTGAATGGATTTCTCTCATCTTCCCTTCCTGTTCAGGCTGGAGTTCCCAAGGCAGTGTTTTGGGTTCTGTGCTTTTTCCGATTTCAACAATAATCTCTTCGACTCTCTGGAAAATCCTCTCTATCTCTTTGCTGATGACTCCACTCTCTGCCGCTCCATACCTCATCCCTCAGATCGGCAGTCCGCAGCTTCCTCACTCTCTGCAGAACTGGTCAAAATCACAGACCAGACACAGACAGACAGAAGATGGTTCGCTGCGTCCACTCGTCAATCTCTCTGTCCTCCAAACTACTTTCAGCACACCTTAGGCTCCCTCTGGCGACACTCCTAGGTACAGCTGGTTATGACATGCAAATCAGCGCAGTTTTCATCTGTTGGTGTTGCACGTAAAGTTGATTGCGAAAAGTATGGATGGACTGAAGGAAAAGATGAACAAGTGGAAGGAATGTATGGAGACAAAAGGTCTGAAGGTGAATATCGGAAAGACAAAGGTGATGGCAAGTGGTAAAGCATGTGGTGAGGTGGAAAAAACTGGGAAGTGGCCATGTGCTGTGTGCAGGAAGGGTGTCGGAGTGAACTCCATTCAATGTACAATGTGCGCTGAGTGGGTTCATCAAAAATGCAGTGGTCTGAGAGGGTCATTAACCAGCGTGGCAGCTACTTTCAAATGTAAGGTGTGCACAGAGGGAGCTGCAGATGGAGGAAATGTTGAGTTGGATCTTGGAGACGGCGTGAAGCTGGAAGGTGTGAAAACATTTTGCAACCTCGGAGACATGCTGAATGGAGAAGGTGGATCAAGACTCGGCAACGGTTGCTAGAGTGAGATGTGCATGGAAGAAGTTTTGGGAACTGCGTGGCGTGCTGATGATGAGGGACGTGTCGTTGAAGCTGAAGGGAAAGGTGTATACTGCATGTGTGAGAAGTGTTGTGATTTATGGGAGCGAGACATGGGTAATGAACGTAGAGCAGCAACGAAGGCTGGAAAGGGTGGAAATGCGAATGGTTCGGTGGATGTGCGGAGTATCGGATGTGCCTTCTCCCAATTATCAGCAAAGTCATGGAATCCATCATTGCTTCAGATATGAAATCTTTCCTCTTCTCCAATGGCTTGATCTCTGATCATCAATTTGGTTGTAGACCTGGTCACTCTACTCTGGACATGCTGCTTCTGCTTTCTCAACAATGGATGGAGGTCCTCAATGCCAAACAGGAAATTAGAGCTGTCTCCCTTGACAATCCCTGGTGTTGGGCTAGCGGCTAGGGTGCCGGCTTAGGATCCAAGGATCCTGGGTTCGAATCCCGTTCGATTGCTGAATTAACGCCAGGGGGGTTGACCTCAGCCTGTCATCCTTCCGAGGTCGGCTAATTGAGTACCAGTTCACTGGTAATTAATTCCCTGTTTGTCGTTAAAGGCGGCAAAAAGGGTTGGCGTCAGGAAGGGCATCCGGCCATAAAACATTGCTTCAAATAGGGGACCGAAAAACAACAACAACCACGGTTCCCGAAAAAGGCCAACCCCCGCTTTGCGGGGAAAAATGGCCTCTAAAGGTGTTTTTTTTTTTTCCCTTGACATTTCACGTGCCTTCGATATGGTCTGGCACTGTGCTCTGCTCACCAAACTCTCCTCCTTTGGTATCCATGGAAATCTCCACGCATGGCTCGCAGACTTCCTCTCTGGTCGTAGTCAACGTGTGGCCCTGAATAGTTTTCTCTCATCTCCTCTTCCTGTTCAGGCTGGAGTTCCCCAAGGTAGTGTTCTGGGCCCTGTGCTTTTTCTGGTCTTCATCAATGATCTCTCTGACTCTCTTGAAAATCCTCTCTATCTCTTTGCTGACGACTCTACTCTCTGTCGCTCCATTCCTCATCCCTCAGATCGGCAGTCTGCAGCCTCCTCACTCTCTGCAGACCTGGACAAAATCACAGACTGGGCAAACAAATGGAACATGTCTTTCAATCCTGATAAATCTCACACTCTTACGATGTCTCTCCGAAAAGACCGACTGGAAAACCCTCCCATCCACTTTCTGAATAATCCTCTCCAAGAAGTTCTGTCACTCAAGCTTTTGGGTCTCACTATTTGCCATGATCTTTCCTGGGAAAACCACATTTCAAATCTGGCCTCCAAAGCCAGTCGCCGACTGGGCATCCTCCGTCGTGCGAAGTCCTTCCTTGGCACACCTGAGCTCCTCACCACATACAAGGCTTTCGTCCGCAGCTCTATGGAATACTGCTCTCCCCTCTGGTCTGGTGCTCCTGCCTCACACCTAGCCCGTCTTCACGCTGCTGAAACCAAAGCGTTCAGAATCATTGGAATCTCCCACGATGAAGCTAACTCCAAGGGCCTTTCACTCACTCACCGCAGGCAGGTTGGTGGTCTTTCCGTCTTCTACCGACTCCTCTCTGGCCTTGCCCCCCCAGCCCTCTCTGGGCTCTGCCACCCAAATATTCCTACAGGTCGCACAAGATCTGCCTGCAACCCTCTTATGGATAAACTGCCAAAATCAAGACTTTCTGCTCACCTTCACTCCTTCATTCCTCTTTTCTCCCGCCTCTGGAACAAACTCCCTCACTCTCTTCAATCCCACTCCACCCTCCAGGTCTTTAAAACAGCTGTTCACCACCATCTCTTATCCTCCCCCATCCATCCAAAACCCTGATCTTTTCTACCCCCGCTAATTTCGGTCCCCTTGTGTTTTATACCTCTCCCCCCCCCCCCCCCCCCCGCCTCTCCCCTTCCCACACCTCCTGCCTCCAAGCCCTCTCCCTCCCACACTTCTCCCTGCTCTCAAATGTTGTGGTTGTGTGCTTCCCCTTCTCTCCCCATCTTGTCTTCCGCTCCCTCTTTTTGTATATTTTGTTTGTCTGGTTGATTTGTTTGTGAAATAAATGTTAGCTCTTTCACGAGCCTCGATTCAGTATACAAAAAAAAAAAAAAAAAAATCGTTGAGAGAGAGGAAAACAAATGATGAATTGCGAAAGATGATGGGAATAGAGCCTGTGATTGATGCTGTGAAGAGGAACAGGTTGAGATGGTTTGGTCATGTGTTGAGGAAGGATGAAAGTGACTGGTTGAGAAGAGTGATGGAAATTAATGCAGAAGGAAGTAGAGGACGGGGAAAACCGAGAAAGACTTGGCTGAAGATGGTGGAAGAAGAAATGCGGGCAAGGGGGTTAACAAGGGGAGATGCAGAAAATAGGGCAAAATGGAGCAGATTGTCATGGGGACCGCAAGGCTCATCCCCGCTCTAGCAGGGAAAATGGCCTTAAAATGCATGTTGTTGTTGTTGTTGTTGGTGTTGCACGTAAAGTGAGCGTGGAGCGACCATGACAGTTTTTATGAGGTGCAACCGACAAACACGCATGAGGGACAACCGGCTTAACGTCCAATCCAAAGCGAGGGACGATCACAGAATTCAAATAGACGTAGAAGAACTATGCAGGCCGCTGTGTGGCCCCTCCGCCGCAATGCGGCAGCCATTTTAGTTAGCGCAAGACACCTCCGCTTTCTGCGTACAGATAGGCCTATTGTTAACATGAGCAGTGTGAATGTTCAACAAATATCAGCAATATGCCTTCTTGTGCTGCAATAAACTGTACAAATCGACTTGTGAAAGGTTCTGGGAAAACATTCCACAGGTAAGTAATTTATTTTTCTTAATTATGAAGAGTTTACTCGCCAAACTCTAGTTAAACTTTCACGTTATGCACAGATGTAGTTTTTCGTTTATGTAGTCCCATCTGTTAGTTTGTGTGTGTTTGTGTGTGTGTGTGTGTGTGTGTTTGTGTGTGTGTGTCACCGTCCAATATATAATGTGTGTGTGTGTGTCACCGTCCAATATAAAAATTCACTATACAATATATAGTGAATATAGTCCATTATACAATATAGTCCATTATACAATATAGTCCATTATACAATATATAATGTCCATTATACAATGTATAATGCCCAATTATATATACAATATATATATATACAATATACAATATAATTTATAATATAATATATATAATATAATATAATATAATATATATACAATATAATATATATATATATACAATATAATATATATACAATATACAATATATATACAATATATATATATACATATACAATATATACATATACAATATAATACATATACAATATACAATATATACATATACAATATACAATATACATATATAATATACAATATACAATATACATAGTGTAGCGGTTACCGCTGGATGTACATAATCGCCTTGCACCGGCCAGAACACGGCCAGAAGCGCCTCTCCCGGGCATGCCCGGACTCACTGTTCCCGGGCACGCCCGAACCTCCCGGGCACGCCCGGTCTCGTCTTTCCCGGGCACGCCCGCTCTCGCCTTTCCAGGGCTCGCCCAGAGCGTCTGGGCATGCCCGCTATCGCCTTTCCAGGGCTCGCCCAGAGCGTCCGGGCATGCCCGCTATCGCCTTTCCAGGGCTCGCCCAGAGCGTCCGGGCATGCCCGCTATCGCCTTTCCAGTGCTCGCCCAGAGCGCCCGGGCACGCCCAGCCTCGACTTGCCAGGCCGCAGCCAAACACGCCCGGGCAGGTCCAGACTCGCCTTTCCAAGGCTCGCCCTTGATACCCGGGCATGCCGGGTATATCTTTTGCCGGGCAAACTTCCCGACATAAATGTGTACTAGGGCATGCCCGTACTATATCTATATCTAAAATTATATCCCCCCCTCTATTTACATGAAATGTTTTGGTCCATGAAATGTTTTGGTCCATTCGCAACGCCAAAGCGAACGGCGAACGCTTTACATGAAATGGTTTGGTCCATGAAATGTTTTGGTCCATTCGCAACGCCAAAGCGAACGGCGAACGGCTTGCGAGTACAGTGACAATCCCCCCGGGGTTTTTATTAGTTTTAAAACATCGTTTAACGCCAACATAGCGCCAACATAGTTTGCCGACGGGAAATAAATGAATACGCTCTCAAATGTGCCATCCGAGGCAGAGTGTGTTCGCCACGTTCGGCACACGCGATAGCTCGCTGCTCTCTGATTGGTTGAATCGTTTTTTGGACATAGCTCGGTAAGTAATTGTCCGATTAATATGAAACCTTGAAAAGGCACATCCTCGGGTCCCCAGCAATATACCTGGCAAGTTTCAAGTATATCGGACCCGTGGTTGTCGAGAAACAGCGGTCACAGACAAACAAACGTACAAACAAACAAACACACAGAGATTACTGGAATTATAGATAGATATATATTGTTGCCCGAAAAACGGGCTTGTCAGAATACCTGAGCTGTTTTGTTTCAATAAAGCAACTCGGACGAATTCCGTCTTTGGTCGCGTCAATTCTTTCGACTCGCGTTGGAGCGCAGTTCCTTCATTGGTGACCTACCGACATGGATACGGCAGTGACGCTTAAACTGCCTACCTTCTGGGAGGCTCACGCGGCTGTTTGGTTCGCCCAGGCGGACTCCCAGTTCGCCCTGCGAGGCATCACCGCGGACGACACCCGCTTCCACCATGTTGTGGCGGCGCTCGGTTCCGCCACCGCGGCCCGCGCCTTGAGCCTCCTCCAGCACCCGCCGGCTGCTGACAAATACGACGCGCTGAAGACGCTCCTCCTCGGCGCTTTCGCCCTCTCACCGGCAGCACGCGCACGGCGCCTGCTTGACCTGCCCGAGCTCGGCGACACGCGCCCGTCCGAGCGCATGGACTATATGCTCTCGTTGCTCGGCGAGCACTCTCCGGCATTTATGTTCCGGGAGCTGTTCCTCCGTCAGCTGCCTAACCCGGTACGCCTCGCCCTGGCTGGCACGTTGATCACGGATTCCCGCGCCCTCGCCAGGGAAGCCGATAAGATCTCCTCGGCGGGCCAGCACATCGGCGCGGTTACCTGGAGCCCGCCGCCGTCCGAGGCGACGCCCACGACGCCCGAGCGCCCTGCGTGGTTGGAGGCCGAACTGCCGGTGCAACTGGCGGCCGCCACGCCGCACCGCCCGCTTCCGACACGACGGCCGGGGCCTCCACCTGACCGGGCATGGTGTTATTACCACGCCAGGTTCGGACACAAGGCTCGGACGTGCCGGCCCCCGTGCACTTTCGGCAGGTCGGGAAACGGCCGGGCCGGCGTTCATTCCCAGCCATGAGCGCCGGCCACTCGGGCAACTTGCTGTTTATTCGGGACAAAGCGTCTGGATGGCGTTTCCTGTGCGACACCGGCGCCCAACTGAGCGTCATACCTGCCTCCGAGCAGGACAGGCTGGACGCAGTTTGCGGCCCCTCTTTGGTCGCTGCTAATGGCTCGGCCATACGCACTTTCGGCCCACGCGTCGTCACCCTCTGCTTTGGCAGCCACTCGCTTTTTTCAGCCGGCAACTCCGGCCGAACGAGTTAAACTACAGCACGTTCGACCGCGAGCTGCTCGGGCTATTCCTGGCCGTTCGCCATTTCCGACACCTCCTGGAGGGCCGCCCGTTCACGGCTTTCGTCGACCACAAGCCGTTGGTCTACGCAATGGCTAAGGTCACGGAGCCGTGGTCGGCCCGCCAGCAGCGCCACCTCTCCGCCGTGTCGGAGTTCACCACGGACATCCAGCACGTCGCCGGCAAAGACAACGCCGTGGCCGACTGCCTTTCGCGGGCCAGCGCGAACGCGGTCCACCTCGGCGTGGACTTCACGCTCATGGCGGCCGACCAGACCACCGACGCCTCGGTGCAGGCACTCCGCATGGCGGACACGGGCCTCCGCCTGGCCGACATCCCCTTCGCGGGCACCGTCCTGCTCTGCGACGTCTCCCAGGGCCAGCCTCGCCCCATCGTGCCCGTTTCCTGGCAGCGCCGCATCTTCGCCTCCATCCACGGCCTTTCTCACCCGGGCCGGGAAGCTTCTCAGAAGCTGGTGTCGGCGCGTTTCGTCTGGCACGGCCTTCGACGAAACATCCGCGACTGGGCCAACGCCTGCACGGCCTGCCAGCGAGCCAAGGTCCACCGCCACACCCAGGCCCCGCTGGCACCTTTCGCCGTGCCTGAACGGCGTTTCGACCATGTCCACGTGGACCTGGTGGGTCCCCTGCCCCCCTCGCGGGGGTTCACCCACCTGCTCACCATGGTGGACAGGACCACCAGGTGGCCGGAGGCCGTGCCCCTCACCTCCACCACCACCGCCGACGTGGCGCAGGCGTTCATCGCCACCTGGGTCGCGCGCTTCGGCGCACCAGCGGACATCTCGTCCGACCGCGGCCCACAGTTCACGTCTGAGCTTTGGGGTGCGGTCGCCCGTTCGTTGGGGGTCACGCTGCACCGCACCACGGCCTACCACCCCCAAGCCAATGGGTTGTGCGAGCGGTTTCACCACTCCATGAAGGCCGACGTCCCGCCACGGTGGCCCCCAGTCCTACGTCCCCCCGGCGCTTCGCACAGCGGAGTACGTCTTTGTGCGTCATGACGCGCACCGGGGGCCACTCCGGCCGCCGTATGACGGGCCCTTCCGGGTCCTGCGACGGGGCGACAAGTCTTTCATCGTCGACTTCGGCGGCCGGCCAGACCGGATTTCTGTGGACCGCCTCAAACCGGCGCACATGGACGTTGACCGACCACCACGGTTGGCCCTTCCTCCGCGGCGAGGCCGCCCCCCGTCCACAGTTCCCCCCGCTCGACCACCCACCACCACGTCAGACCCCTCCCCACGACCCTCCAGGGGTCGCTTCGGCCGGGTCATCCGGACCCCCCTTAAATTGACCCTGCCGGTGCAGGTCGATTCTGGAGGGGCGTGTGTAGCGGTTACCGCTGGATGTACATAATCGCCTTGCACCGGCCAGAACACGGCCAGACGCGCCTCTCCCGGGCATGCCCGGACTCACTGTTCCCGGGCACGCCCGAACCTCCCGGGCACGCCCGGTCTCGTCTTTCCCGGGCATGCCCACTCTCGCCTTTCCAGGGCTCTCCCAGAGCGTCCGGGTATGCCCGCTATCGCCTTTCCAGGGCTCGCCCAGAGCGTCCGGGCATGCCCGCTATCGCCTTTCCAGTGCTCGCCCAGAGCGCCCGGGCACGCCCAGCCTCGACTTGCCAGGCCGCAGCCAAACACGCCCGGGCAGGTCCAGACTCGCCTTTCCAAGGCTCGCCCTTGATACCCGGGCATGCCCGGTATAGCTTTTGCCGGGCAAACTTCCCGACATAAATGTGTATATATATTGTTGCCCGATAAACAGGCTTGTCAGAATACCTGAGCTGTTTTGTTTCAATAAAGCAACTCGGACGAATTCCGTCTTTGGTCGCGTCAATTCTTTCGACTCGCGTTGGAGCGCAGTTCCTTCAATAGTATACATATACAATGTATACATATACAATATACAATATATACATATACATATAGTATACATATAGTATATACATATATACATATGTATATATGTATATATACATATATGTATATATATATATACATATATGTATTATACATATATACATATATACATATATACATTATACATACATGTATACATATACATACATACATGTATACATACATACATACATATGTATACATATGTATACATACATACATGTATACATGTATGTATACATGTATGTATACATATACATATGTATATGTATACATACATACATATACATGTATACATACATACATGTATACATACATTATACATACATACATGTATACATTATACATACATGTATATATACATATATACATTATACATACATATATGTATATATATATATACATATATGTATATATATATACATATATACATATATACATATATACTACATATATATATACACATATATACATATATACATATATATACATATATACATATATACATACATATATACATATAGTATACATATACATATAGTATATATACATATATGTACATATAGTATACATATACAATATACAATATATACATATACAATATAATATATATACAATATACAATATATATACAATATAATATATATACAATATAATATAATGTATATACAATATACAATATACAATATAATATATATCTATCTATAATTCCAGTAATCTCTGTCTGTACGTTTGTACGTCTGTTTGTCTGTGACCGCTGTTTCTCGACAACCACGGGTCCGATATACTTTTAACTTGCCAGGTATATTGCTGGGGACCCGAGGATGTGCCTTTTCAAGGTTTCATATTAATCGGACAATTACTTACCGAGCTATGTCCAAAAAACGATTCAACCAATCAGAGAGCAGCGAACGATCGCGTGTGCCGAACGTGGCGGACACACTCTGCCTCGGATGGCACATTTGAGAGCGTATTCATTTATTTCACGTTTGCAAACTATGTTGGCGTTAAACTATGTTTTAAAACTAATAAAAACGAATTTGCGATTCATTCGCTTTCCTGCGCGTTTGTGCACGCGATGGCGATTTCTTTACCAAACTCCGGAAGCCGTTCGCTTTGGACCAAACCATTGCATGTAAATAGAGGGGGGGGATTGTCACTGTACTCGCAAGCCGTTCGCTTTGGACCAAACCATTTCATGTAAATAGAGGGGGGGGATATAATTTTAGATATAGATATAGTACGGGCAATGCCCTAGTATATACAATATACAGTATATACAATATAATTATACAATGTATATACATTAATATATAATGTCCATTATACAATGTCCATTATACAATATAGAATATAGTCCATTATACAATATATAATGTGTGTGTGTGTGTCACCGTCCAATATAAAAATTCACGTCCACTCATCCACTTCCACTAGGCCTAGCTAGCGCACACGTTCGCCTATTCAGTTCTTGGGTTCTTGCGCTAACTAAAATGGCGGCGTGAGCGCGCGAGCGGGGCCACCGCTGTGTGTGTGTCGTGAACGGGCATAGTTCTTCGACGTCTATTTGAGTTCTGTGGGGACGATCAATGAACACCAGATATGTTATCGCTTCTAACTGCGAGGATATCAATCAAAGGCAAAATAATTCACATTGATTTCAGAAGAATAAAAAAGATGTAAAATGCCCACATGACGTCATTGACGGGAAATTCGCGAGCTCGACCGACGACATCGTTTGACCAGACTCACCTTCGACATTTGACCTTAATGGAAAGACGAACACACTCAATAAACTGAATGATTATAATTGCACTCACACATATAGAATGTGTGTTAAACTGAAGCTCGTAACACGCATTCTGTTAACACCTTTCGATTATGCCGTCAGGTCACAATGCTTAATGTGGTGACGTCAGGTGACAAACAAAGGGGGCGTGGTCAGTAAATATAATGTGTGGCGTTTTGTTTCGATATTATTAATTATTTTTGTTGTATTATTTTTATTGTTATTGTTATATCTACCTCAGGTTCGACGGGAGTTTACAGTTCCACCATGGGTCTGTCGGTACACCATCCACACAAATTGAAATTGTTTTTTTACGGCGTCGCCCATAGAGCAAAGCCGTCAAGAACAGTTTGTCCGTCCGTATGTCCGCTCAAACATATACCAATCAGAGCTGAGGATCTGGTCACATGACAGGGCAGGGGGCGGATCCAGAGGGGTTCAGGGGGTGCGCATCCCCTCCTCTCTGGATTTTTGATCAATTATAAGCTCTGAATATCCCGGAACGGCCCTCGTGTCCAGATTATTTTGCACAAGGAACGTTTCAGGCGGCTGGTTGATTTGTTTGTGAAATAAATGTTAGCTCTTTCACGAGCCTCGATTCAGTATACAAAAAAAAAGAAAAAAAAAGCAGTCACTTCAGCGGATATGACGCGGACGATGACGACGTGGCGATGACGCAACACATGGGTGGAGCTTGAATTGAATATGCGATGAGGAAAACATGGGTGGAGCATGATATGCATGACGCAAACATGGGCGGAGCATAAATATACAGCATTACATTAAAACTCGTTTACAGTGGAGCACCTTAACATGGCGTGCGTTTAGAAACATGGGAATTCTTCTGCATTCTTTGTACTTAATTAGCCTAATTAACTCAGGAGATCATAACAATCATTTTGCGAGAACTACACAAGTCAGAAATTCCATATCAGAAAGCTCCAGCAGAGCTACACAAAAAATGGGTGGAGCATGATATGCATGAGGCAAACATGGGCGGAGCATAAATATACAGCATTACATTAAAACTCGTTTACAGCGGAGCACAATTATAATGGTTGCAGTACAGTTTGCGCAGAATTCAAATTTCTCTTCATGTTTTTGTCAATTATTCGTGTGTGTACAGGATCGATACTCATGTGCTATGTCGACGAGTTCATTAAATCGCTCGACATGGGGTACGTTCACAATAGTACAATCCTATTGTGAACACCCCTCGCCGAGCACGTTAGTGGACTCGTCCATCCAATAATGCATTGGCATTGCTGAGCGCTGAGGAAACTGGTCAATGCGGTCTACAGAGGTATCATATCGACAAACATCGGATCACTTACTTTGTCTTAAGACAAAAGTCTAAACGAGTGAGTGTCATGGAAGATCCAAAAAAGAGGATGTTTACGGACTTCTTTTCGTCCATCACTGCGACAGACCATATTATAACAACAGATGAGGCACAACACCCACTGGGTAGGCCTGCAGCAGCACCAGCAACTGAGGCACAACCAGAGGTACGAGTACGCCGTATTGTAATGAAGCAACCACGTCTTCCGATCCCCTTGGCAATACAAACACTCAAAGTGAGTGATGCAACAAATAGTCAGGTTTGTTATGTAATTTCGTTCTTTTTTTGTGGAGATTAGCAAAACTATACATTTTTGGAAAGCTGATAGCACCAGGAATCCGAAAAACCATGTTTCCATTTGCGCAAATTTTTCGTTGGCGGCCATATTGGATTTTCAAAATGGCCACCATCGGAAACCTATTTTTCGCGATATCTCAACATCCGAACCACCTAGAGTGCTGATTCCAACACCTATACCCACATTTTTGGGGATGAGGAATCACATGAAGCCATCTAAAATAATCTACACCTACCCTGGGATACCAGGTGGCAGCCTACAGCGGATTTTCAAGATGGCCACTTTCAGGAAACATGTTTTTTTCTGAATATGTATACCACATTGAGTGATGTTTCGCTACATTGTGGCACACGGATCATAATTATGAAACCACATCCCTCATATATCCTAAACAGGTGATTTATGTATTCAAGAGGTAAGTATATAGAGATGAGGCTATACAATCCATAATTATACATGTAATAATTACTTTTATTTGAACATAGAATATTTCCCATAGATGAAATTTTATCTTTGTCAACATTCATCAACATTTTGTCCTCATAGGTTTTCAAATGTCCTCATCACTGTCGTCAGAGCAGAGAACAGGTTGACAGTCATCGTCGTTTTCACATTCGGAGCTGCACAAACACAAGTCTGTGCATGCCAAGTCATTGGCATGGCACGAACACCGTCTCGATGAGCAGTCTCCTTTGCACTGACATCTGACCATCTCAAGTATTGCTTTCGGTGCTGGTGGTACATCTGTCATTAGTGGTTTCAATTCCCCATCGTTGTCCTTGAAGTAGCCATGTTGCTGTGGATCCAGGAACACTTGATGTGCGATAGTAGCCTGAGCCCATACCCTAGCCTGAAGATGTACACGATCAACATGCTGATTTAGAGCCCCTAGCGTTGGAGGTAACTTGTGACTTTCAGTCATGTGTTTACAGAAGAGGTACCAGCGCAACTCCGGAATGCTGTTGATACATATTCCCTTTGGTACGTACACTGCACATACAAATCTTGCCAAGTTGGACATCTGATCTGCAGTCACATCTGCAGCATCACCGAGCATTCTCATGGCCTGTATCACGTCACTATCGGCTCTGACGAAAGCTTCAAACCATGTTGTTTTGCCTATTCGCGAAAACCGTCCAGTATTGTCTGCTCCTGTGAATGTGTGGAATGCTGGCAATGCCTTGGCCTTTTCGACGCCAAGATTGTTCCAGATTGGTTGTACTTGCACAAGGCCCGACACAAGGGAGACAGCAGTGTTTTTGAGCAGAACATCATAGTTAGCTATGACCAAGACCAGGACATCCGTATCAGGAGAGAAGA
Source organism: Myxine glutinosa (assembly GCF_964187855.1). NCBI lineage: Eukaryota > Metazoa > Chordata > Myxini > Myxiniformes > Myxinidae > Myxine > Myxine glutinosa. Next base: position 329,746,890 of record NC_136261.1, read on the forward strand.
AGGTAAGCTGTTCTGCGTTGGGATTGCGGCGAGTTGCCAGCACTGCTTGGTGAATCATCAGAGTGTCTGCCTCCTCATGATTATTGTCTTCAAAATGCACGCCTTTGTTACTCTTGGCCTTTCCTGCTGCACATATAATTATCAGCTTGGAGGCATCTCTGTTGTACTCCAACGTTTTCTCAGCCAGATATTCTGCCAAATCTGACTTTGTCTGATCGTGTGACAAGAACCGCTTCATGGTGATGTGTTGGATCTTGGTATTGTCCTTCACTTGGTACTGGACTGGATTGTGCCCCCCTCGTCTTTTTTGTCTTGTGCTTTGCTTCAACGAATCGGCCTTGTAAGTATCAAACACGAGGATAACTTCGTCAAAATGTCTTGTCAGTGACATCAATCTGGTATTAAAGCTGACACTGAGATCTTCAACGGTTACTGTTGCAGCTGGTTTTGTCGACAATTTCTGTACAAGAACCATGGCGTCGACTACTGCTATTTTCATAGCTGCAGAGTTATGGACTTGAGCTTGAGGACTTGAGGTCGGAGCTAAGTCACCCGGAGCTAAGTCTCCATGTTTCACAAGGAGATGGATTAACTTTGACTTGTCAAGGCAAGGAAGCAGGTCACCGTTTGGTGCGAACAAGGCGCGAGGTGTAAGGGTGAATTCGTAGTTGCCTATTGCGTCTTTCTGGTCAACATCACGGCTTGATTTTGTCAATATCATCAGCCTTCCATACAAGTCTTTTGTTTCCTTCAAGTCGACTGACTTGTCCCTGAGCATGATCTTGGTCTTCTTCACACCAGACAAGTACATCGTGTTGTTTTCTTTTTTCACGGGTGCAAATAAGCTGACTGTTCCGTTGATTCTTTCGTCAACATACTCTTCGTACAAGTGTTGACCAATGTTGTCGATATTCAGGATTTGTGACGTGTGCTCCTCTGGGACATAGGCATGTGTGATCAAGTTGTATATGCTATTTCCTTCTGTGGTAAATGGATTGCCATGACTCATGATAGCAGCCTTGATCTTTTCAACCGCTGTATTGTTCAGATTCACTGCCCTCGGACTAAGTTCGTGGTGTTCTGTCACTTTGTCTGTTTTGGTGTCGAACTGATCTTTGAATTCTCTGGTCAGCCGTGACAATTCTGGAGAGGCCATAAAGAATCTCTGCCTTGCATTGGCATTATTGGAGATGCCTGGAAGTCCAGAATGAACCTTCATTGCTCTGTTTTCCTGTTCACAAGCGTGGTCTGCACCGATTGATACAAAGGGGATGCTAGATTTCGTTACTGAGATATTTCCATTCTCGAGTTCCCTGTATGTGGCCGGATGCGTCTTCCTCAGGTCATACATATCTGCTATGTATCGCGGCCAAAGACGTTTGTATTTGATACGATCCATGGAGAAAAATAGCTTGCTGAGTGCCTCACCAGATTCGAGGTGGAGTTTTAGATCTGCGTCCCGAGAAGCTTCCACAAAGAACAGAATTGTCTCCACTCGATGCAGGTAATTCATCAAGGACTTGAACATGGCTTTTTTGGATTGTTCTGTTTCCCAAGTCTTGAATATGTTCACAACATCAGCTGTAGTGATGACATTCAACAGTTTTGTGTTGGCTTCTTTCACACTTGTGGCTTTGGTGAACTTGTCCTTTTCTGAACATGCCTCGTCTATTTCTTCTGACATATCTGAGCAAACGGCTTTCAACTGTGGATAATCTTTGAAGAACAGGTCCAGCGCCATTTCATAAAGTGCTATATATGAATAAATATGAGCACGGAGAGTGCGTTTGTAATGCGAACATCTCAGGATCTGCCTTGTTGTTGAAGGTCCGTAGAGGTCGGCCTCTATCCACGCGTCATCAATACCTGAGTTCTCAATGGAAGTACCCAGGGCTCTCAAAGCAGCCATGACCACATGCAGCTCGCCAAGCCGAGGTACAACGGTACCTTTCAGGTCTGGCCTTGCATCCAGCAGCCTTATCACCTTTTCATAGAGGGCCATATCCCAGGAAATGACTGTAGGGTGGCTTGTACCAACAACTAAGTTCTTTAGCTGAGTTGTCTGAGAGATGACGGTCAGAAGAGTCGACCACTCGTGTGCTACTTCAGGTAGAAGGGGTAAGACTCCGACTTGTGTCAAACTGTGACTACCCGACAGCAATGAGTGGTATCCTGCCCAACCAGGTATATATGTGCTGTTTGATTTCTGCATTCTGGTGATCATAGAAGCAACCAACCATCCTAGATGTGTAAGGTGATACGCTGGTGATATACCATCCTTGCTGATGTGGAATGTGTCTGTTCTCTTTATGGTTTTCGGCACCGGCTTGTCACAATGAAGCATAGGAACCTGGTACGGGGTCACTGACAAACTGGTAGTGTCAGCTATGCTCAGTTGTGGTGCCAATGTTTCTCCTTGAGTGTCACGTTTTTGATAAACAGCAATGATTGTTCCATGGGTTGTCCCTTTGCCATCCACGCTGTCTTCAGCAAAGTCTGTGTTATCAGCTGCAAAAAACACAAAAGTTCCCTTCTTCAAAAATGGAGGAACATAAAGTCCTTGGAACTTCAGGGTGTTTTCCACAATGGCATTTGCTAGGGCTGTTTCGAGGTGCATAACACGACTGTACGAGACACAGTAACCTTGAGAGCAGAGACTTTCCAGGAGTTTCTTGTTTCTTGTGTCATGGTGAACTGCCAAGGCTAATCCTAGAGACTGTGGAGTTTCTTGTGATTTGGTTGATCGGAAGGTCGCAGAATCAGTTTTGGGCCTATAGTTCACTTGCTTGTCAGATTTGAATCCACCCAATAGCATCTGACTAACAGTGAGTACTTCTCTGTTAACGTGAGTGGTTCGTTTTTCAGTTTCTAGTGTTTCTGTTGGCCCCACCATAACCCATCTGATCATTGCGTGGAGTGCTGCTGGAACATCATCTGTGCTGCTAGTGACCTGTATAGCATCGGATGAGTTTTCCTGTTGGTGGAAGTTCTTGATAATTCTGCGCAATGCCTTTGCTGCTTTATAGATAATATTCAGATCGTATACTTCACTTTCTATCATGGCAGACTGAACCATATCGGATTCGCATGCATCTGGGGAGTAAAGAACAGAAGGTTTTCTCCTGTCCTTTTGCCTAACAGACGTTACGTGTGGTAGTTCTAGAAGAATTCTCTCCTTGAGCCAGTGTCTACTATATGCAGGGAAGTGGTGCGCCAATGCATCTGTGCCACCAAGCAAGTTGATGTATGTTGTTTCAATATGTGCCATGGATAAGTATTGTTTATTCTGAGTTTGACAGTCGACAAGGCTAATCAACTCAATCAAACATGATGTTTGAAACGGATGACCTCTCTCTGTTGTTCCCTTGTTATCCTTGGTACGTAACACATGGAATACATTTGTTGTCCAACATGACTTGTGGTATTGAACATCGATTGCATGTGCATCAGTGGGTGAGATGGATGTGTTTAACCTAGTTTGCAGGGTGAGATTTCCAGACAGCTCCACAGCATCGTGTAATGCTTTCCCACCGTTTTCTGTTCTCAATGTGTACAATTTTTGCTCGTTATCTTCCTGGCAGAAAAAGCAATGTTCCTTAATGAATGGAGCTGTTGCAGAACGTGTAAACGGACTGGTGGTGGAAGTTGATGGTTCGTCCAGTTCTGTGCTTTTTCGCTTTTGTCCACGTTTTTTCTCTGTGTAGGAGCCGGCTGAAATGTGATATTGATTGCGGTCTTTGGCACGTTGTACCTTCTCTTTGTTGGTTGCATTTGAATAACAGATACGATGCCAAACTGCATTATTGAATTGCAGACTTTCACTTGTTTCATCCTTTAAGCGACTGTGAATTTTAACATATTTTCCATCATGGTAGGCTGCTCTATCATTAAGGGTTTGTAGCAAGTGTTCAAACGAGTCCGGTTTGGGCTGCTGGACAAGCGTTCCATATTTTGCTGAAGCGGTTTGACAAATTATGCAGTGCTGCCACTGTGTGGGCTGAGTCGTAACTTCACTCATCTTCTCTCAAGACATGCAAATATATAAAACGACAACAGGTAAGTAATTGTGAGCTTCATGAGGTTTATTTTAAATGAACTATTAGGTCTGATATAATGACTTTCCATGTACATGAACTGAACATGTTGAAATGATTATTTTCATGTACATGAATTATGAAATGAAATGAAATGAGTAGATTATTTTAGATGGCTTCATGTGATTCCTCATCCCCAAAAATGTGGGTATAGGTGTTGGAATCAGCACTCTAGGTGGTTCGGATGTTGAGATATCGCGAAAAATAGGTTTCCGATGGTGGCCATTTTGAAAATCCAATATGGCCGCCAAAGAAAAATTTGCGCAAATGGAAACATGGTTTTTCGGATTCCTGGTGCTATAAGCTTTCCAAAAATGTATAGGTTTGCTAATCTCCACAAAAAAAGAACGAAATTATAAATCTGAACATAATGAACCTGACTAAAACGACAAATCAGTGCCTGTGTTGGAAGGCGTACAGCCCGCGCCAGCTTATGATGTCGGTGATATTGTGGCCGATAACGAGAAAATCAAGTACTTAGTCTTAAACGAGCATCACTGCCCACAACATTTTGATTCCCTGTGTGTCCAACGGATCAACCGGAAGGGACAAAATGGTTCATATGTGCTGAATTTTCGCAGAGAGTGGCTCGATCGTTACAAATGGTTGGCTTACAGTGCTGTACTTGGAGGTGGGATATGTAAGTTCTGTGTTATGTTCCCTCCAAAAAAATGATCAAATTAAGTCAGGGGTGCGAGTCCGATCACCCTTAACCAACCTACGGAAAGCAACTGGGACAGACGGTGCACTGGTACTCGCAATTACAGACGGTGCACTGGTACTCGCAATTACAGACGGTGCACGAAAGCAACTGGTACTCGCGATTCGCAGTGGTCATATATATGGTCCACGGTGTGGTCTCGGTTATCTACATGGTCCACGGTGTGGTCATGGTTACCTATATGGTCCACAGTGTGGTCACGGTTAACTATATGGTCCACAGTGTGGTCACAGTTACCTACATGGTCCACTGTGTGGTCACAGTTCCCTATATGGTTCACAGGCTTGTTACGGTCATCTATATGGTCCATGGTGTGGTCACGGTTATCTACATGGTCCACGGTGTGGTCATGGTTAGCTATATGGTCCACGGTGTGGTCACGCTTACCTATAAAGTCCACGGTGTGGTCACGTTACCTATAAGGTCCACGGTATGGTCACGGTTACCTATAAGGTCCACGGTGTGGTCACGCTTACCTATATAGTCCACGGTGTGGTCACAGTTACCTACATGGTCCACGGTGTGGTCATGGTTACCTACAAGGTCCACGGTGTGGTCACCATTACCTACTTGGTCCACGGTGTGGTCACGGTTACCTATATCGTCCACAGTCTTGTCACGGTCATTTATATGGTCCACGGTGTGGTCACGGTTATCTACATGGTCCACGGTGTGGTTATGGTGACCCACATGGTCCACAGTGTGGTCATGGTGACCTATATGGTCCACAGTGTGGTCCTGGTTACCGACAGTCATGTGAAAAAGTAAGTACACCCCATGAAATGTTTAAAAAAAATCTTTTTAACATATGTGGACATATCAATATTTGATTTTCATTTAAACAGTATCTATAGATAAAGGTGATCTAATTGAGCAAAAAACAATCAAAAATTGACTTTGCAATAATTTATTCAACAAAAAATTAACAAAGATGCCATTTCCTTCTGTGGAAAAAGTAAGTACACCCTTGGCTCTAATAGGTGGTATTGCCCCCTTCGGCAGAAACAACCTCAAGTAGGCATTTCTTATAACTGTCTACCAGTCTCTGACATCGACTGGGAGAAATTTTTGCCCACTCCTCCATGCAGAATTCTTTCTTTCAGCTGTGCGATGTTTGAGGGGTTTCTGGCATGCACAGCTCTTTTCAAATCTCCCCACAACATCTCAATGGGATTTAGATCCGGGCTTTGACTTGGCCATTCCAGAACCCTCCATTTCTTTCTTTTCAGCCATTCCTTGGTGGATTTACTGGTATGTTTAGGGTCATTGTCATGTTGCGAGGTCCACCTTCGGTTGAGCTTCAACTTTCCGACAGATGGCCTCACATTATACTCAAGCACCCTCTGGTACAATGAAGAATTCATGGTGGATTCTATGATGGTGGGCTGCCCAGGACCTGATGCAGCAAAGCTGCCCCAAACCATAATATTTCTACCACCATGCTTTACAGTTGGTGTCAGGTAAAAAAAAAAAAAAAAAAACCACCTTTAGAGGCCATTTTTCCCCGCAAGCGGGGGTTGGCCTTTTTCGGGAACCGTGGTTGTTGTTGTTTTTTTTGGTCCCCTTTTTGAAGCAATGTTTTTACGGCCGGATGCCCTTCCTGACGCCAACCCTTTTTGCCACCTTTAACGACAAACAGGGAATTACCAGTGAACTGGTACTCAATTAGCCGACCTCGGAAGGATGACAGGCTGAGTCAACCCCCCTGGCGTTAATTCAGCGATCAACCGGGATTTGAACCCAGGATCCTAGGATCCTAAGCCGGCACCCTAGCCGCTAGCCCAACACCAGGTGTCAGGTTCTTGTGGTCAAATGCTGTCTTTGCTTTTCGCCAAACATGTCTTCTGGTACTGTGGCCAAATAGCTCGACCTTTGACTCATCTGTCCAGAGCACATTGTTCCAGAAGTGCTGGTCTTTGCCTCTGTGTTCATTGGCAAACTTTTCGTCTTGCCCTGATGTTCTTTCTGGACAGTAAAGGTTTCCTCCTGGCACACCTCCCATGTAGATCAAATTTGTGCAGCCTCTTTCTAATGGAAGACTCGTGAACTTTGACATCAACAGTGGCAAGAGCTGCCTGTAGGTCCCGTGATGACATTCTGGGGGTTCTTAGGGACTTCTTTCAGCATCTTGCGGTCTGCTCTCGGGCAGAACTTGCTGGGGCAGCCTGGCCTGAACAAGTTGGCAGTTGTTTGGAATCTTCTCCACTTGTCGATGATCTTCCGGACAGTCGAATGATTGATTTCAAATTGTTTGGAGATCTTTTTAAATCCCTTCTCAGACTCGTAGGCATCTATAACCTTCTTTCTGAAGGCCTCAGAGAGCTCTTTTGATCTAGGCATGGTGACGCCACACACTTCAACAACAAAGAGCAAACCAAACGAAATGTCTGAGGTTTAAATAAGACAGGTTCCTCCAAGGTCCTCTCTAACGATGTTCTAATCATTTGCACCTGAGCTGGTGCACCTGATTCTAATTTTAGGTGTTTGATGTAGTGATAAATGTAGGGGTGAACTTACTTTTTCCACATGTGAAATTAGCATTAATGTTTATTTAAATTATACAATGGACTACAAAATGTAAATGTTTCATGATATTTGTTATATTTTATCACCTTTATCTATCAATATTGTTGAAATGAAGATCAAATAGCTGTGTGTTGAAATATGTTGAAAAAGTCAAAACTTTATGTGGGGTGTACTTACTTTTTCACGTGACTGTATATGGTCCACGGTTTGGTTACAGTTACCTACAAGGTCCATAGTCTGGTCACGGTTACCTATATGGTCCACAGGGTGGTCATGGTCACACGCTGAGCTGTGTTTAATTTCCCAATAACGCAGGTATTGAGCTATCCGAGCATGGGATGGGTGAATCTGGTTTAGTGTGGACCATTGGGGTAGATCGTATCCATGAAGTTATTCTATCAGTTAAGGAATAAGGTTTTTTTATTGGAGGGGGAGGGGGGTGGAGAGGTGAGTTTAGAATTTTCCTTGCACTTGTCCACATTACTCATTAATCTGCAGCAGAATCCGTTAAAAAAAACCAAAGGCACAGGATTTGTTTGATCAAAAATCACGTCGTTGATTTATAAAAGCCAATTTATTGCTGTAATTTGCGAGATTTGAGAAAAATACCATTTCATCTTTGTACAACTCAAACCTTAATTCGCTTTATTGTTGTTTTTCTGCATAATGTACATTCTATGTGTTGGGGATCACCAGCAGAACAGACGATTACAGCCCTCTGGTGGTCTTTACAAGAATGAAACTGAAGTGAAAGTGAAAAGTGAAATGTGTGTGAAAAGTGCAAGTGAAAAATATGCAGGTGCCTGCTTCACCTGAAACTCGGTACAGTATATCAGTTACACTTATCAAAAGTTTATATTGAATTTAACTGAATTAAATTTTATTACCAGTCCACAAAAATGGACCGTAAAACAAAGCTCACAATCTTAGGATAAAATATTTAGGAATTTATTTCCAAATGCATTTAAAAAAAAAATGATGACAAAAACATAAGCAATAGCACAATAAAAACCTAGCACAAAAAACAAATATCTATAACCATCAAACTATCAAAATTGCACAGAGATTTGCACAGACAAAAAGAGAGAACCAGAACAACAACAAAAAAACAACAACAGAGAACAACAAATAAAAAGAACAGAGAGAACAAATAAAAATAGGCGTTTGAATCTCCAACACCCAGGCTCCAACCATTACGCCGGGTCAGTTCTGCATAGTCGGCTTTTGAAAATTTGAAGAAAAAAACAACATGGCCAGTCCAGACGGTGAAGATATATGTATGAATCTGCTACCACGAAAACGAAAGCATCTCAAACCTGGACAAATGCAAAATCTGCTGGGACTTATCTCATGCCTTATTAGTCCCCTACCGGTGTACACCGGAGGGGACTATAGGTTTGCACGCCGTCCGTCAGTCCGTCAGTCCGTCAGTCCATCACGCAAAGAACAGTTTTCCGGACTTTCTTTCTTAACTCTTAATGCTAATGATTTCAAACTTGGCACATCGTTTCCTCATGATAATTTACAGATCAAGTTCGAACTTCACGACGTTTCGATCATTTTTGACAAAGTTATGGCACTTTGAACTTTGGGAATTCTGATAATTCTGATGATCCTTAACTTAGTGCCATTTTACGTTTTAATTTCCTTTAAAAAAGATTTTCTCTGCAATAATAGCTGGCGAAGCTGGTGTTGTCAATAAACGAGTACGTATTATGTTGAAAACCTGATTATGCCTTGGCTCGGGAATCCGAAGTGCCGTGGACGCAGCCATCTTGCGGAGGCGGAAGTATGCATAACAAATTTAAAACGTTCATGAGGAGTTTCTTTCACCCGTCGTCGTTTGATTCACAATCTTATGCACCTCCGATGTATTAATAAAATAATTTAAGACCAACATCGGCCCGCACGGACCTGGTTATCTTCAACAAAACGCGTCACCAAACACCGGACCCAATGAGAGTCGAGCATTTGCAAAAATATGTCTAAAATGAAATCACTCACTGGATGGAGTGCTGGAGACAGCCATCGACCGGATGCGGAGGTTTGCATAAAACTATTGCGAAAAAGTTCAATAGGAGCTTGTTTCACCCGTCGTTCTTTGATTCATAATCTAATGAAACCTCTCATTAGTAATTAAAATACGTTAAGACCAACCTCGTTATCTTCAACGAAAATCGTCATCAAAGACCAGAACCAATGAGATTCGAGCATTTGAAAAAATATTATTACGCGTTTCGGACGGTGAAAACGGCATAAAATATTCTCACATTGACGAAAAATTATTTTTTAGAAATCTCGTGGCTGTCGGAGAACCGAATCAGCCAATCAGCGCCCTCGACACAGGACATCTTACCAGCGCCCTCGACACAGGACATCTTACCAGCGCCCTCGACACGTCTGCGATGCCGGGAACGAGGTTGGTGCAAAACAACCGAATCACGCATAACCATATACTGCTCGAAATAGTTCTCATCATATACTCAAATTTCCTAAGCTAAATCGTCATTGCTTTGGGCACTGTTGTCTGTTACGGAGAAAGAACAAGAACCGAAATGAAAGGAAAAATGGTACAACCTCCACCAGTGCTATCATCACTGAAACATGATTCGACAACAGTCCATGGTAACTTGAGAGAGGTTTTTACGTTGCACCAAGTAAAGCCATCGGATGTGACACCATTGTCTTCTTTTTGGGAATATGCTGCAGTAGATGTCCCTGGTGATGGGTCATGTTTTTGAGGACTGTCTGCTCTTCTCTTTTACCAAGTCTTACCAGGTACGGTACCTACTACACCTACCTACTACCAACTACCTAACCTACTGATGCCATAGTGATGGGTAAAAATAGTGGCAAGAGGCTTTGGCTTCGCCGGCTCATTGCGGCTTTGCAGTCGGTACTAGTAGGACCGATTGAGATCAAATTTTAACCAAAGGAGGGACTCGGTCTGTAGAATATTTTAATGGTAATTATGACGTCACAGGTCACGTGGTTCGGGCGCCATATTGTTTTTCGTGAAAACACGAAAACCCCTTTTTCTCTTCAACGGCTGAACAGATCGAGGCCAAACTTTGCAGGCAGAATCACATACCCATGACGAACAAAAAAGTCAGCGAGCATGACGTCATGCGTCACATGGTTTCAGAGTTATGACGTTTTTAAACATGAACCTTTAAAACCGAGCCCCTCCCTCATTTTTGATCCAATCGAGGGGAAACTTCACAGATCTGTTCCGCATGTCAGTCTACTAAAATGTCCTTTTGGAATTTGCGATAGCTCACGTGGTTTGGCAGATATCGTTAATTAAACGAAAATATTTTAAAAATGGATATCTCTTGAATCGCTTTATTGATCGACGTGAAACTTCATACTATACTAGAAGCCATGAAGTGTAACAAGTGTGCAAAATTTCAAGATGATTGGATGTACGGTCTGGAAGCTAGAAGTTGTTATTTCGTGAAGAAGAAGAGGCTTCGCGTTTGCGGATTTAATTATTTATCACATGTCCAGACTGAAAGCATCGTTGGACACGACCTGTCGCGGTCATTTTAACCTCAAATAAAATTCTAATTTAAGATTTGTCAATAGCTGAGGTATATTAACAAAGGAATAAAACAGATTTGGTCAAATTTTGATTTTTTAACTCGATCGCATTTGACAGAGTTGTGACAAGCTGAGGAAGAAGAAACCTCGCATTGGCTTCTGCAATGTGCCATAAAAAAATGGATATCTCTTGAATCGCTAGTACCTCAGACCGTGAGTTGGTAATAATTTATATAATTCACACAGTGCAATACGTGCAGGCCGCTCCACGGAGCGACCTTGCGGGCTTATCAACGAGGCGAGGCGTGACACACGTGTCTCAGCATACCTCAGATCAAGTTTGAAAACCAGCATCAACCGTGCATAAATTTGCATATTCGATCATTTTTGACAAAGTTATGGCACTTTGAACTTTGGTAGGGGACATGTATTGCAGCGCAATACTCAGAATGCTTGTTTATATAGCGGGTGAACCGTGACTGCTGCGCGTGGTAATTGTATCACGTAGGTTCTGTACCGGTCTCGTCAAATTATTTCCCGTCTCCAAAGCTAAGTGACAGGCTTTGATTTGTGCCAACATTATAGTCTCATCCACACCACTCTCTCCTCCATTTGGAAAGCTTCTGGCTAACTGCAACCACTTGAGACAAAGCATGGCTTCCATGACTAGTTTGCAGGCCCTCACTCCATGACTGGAGAATTTTTCTTCCTTCATCGGAGCTGAGGTTATACGATTGCAGGGCTTCCCGAAGGGATGTTTTTCTAAAGTGGAGCCAAAATCTTCTCAAAACTGAACAAAATATTGCCAATTTACTGCTTTATTCACAATGCATCAGCATTATTGAGGAGAGTAAATCTGTAACTTTGACAATACCTATTTCGGTCACAAATTTAATTTGGCTTATTCTGCATTATCATTCCATTCTTATTTTTCCTCCTCTTTATCTATTATATAATGTGAACCGTGGTGTCTGTCCATGCGTACGTCTGTCTCCCCTTCATGGCGGCTGCTTCCCGCACTGCGTTGGAAAAGCTGCGCACGCAGGTAAAGGTCAAAATTCACTTTTGAAACGAGAGAGTCCATAAAACAAGATACCCCGCACAGTATTATTATTTCGTATGCAGTCTGTGGCTGCTGGTTGCATCATTGCAGGGAGCGAGCACTGCTGTGCAGCTGATGCAGTGCCCGCTGGTTCTCTTAAGCTGGTACTCATTTTGCCGACCTCAAAAAAATGCCAGGCTGAGTTAACCCACCTGGTATTATTTAACAAAACAAAAGGGACTCACAGAGCACAGAGAGAGCGGGACAGCGAAAACTTCCTGACTGAGTAAACCATAAAGCAATACAGCTTGCACTATTATTACCAGACAATGGTTGTTTTTCCGTGTTCCATTCTTTTTAAAATGCTGAGCGTCAAGCAAGGAAGCAGCACAAACTCTTTTAAACGTGCTTGGGCTGACTCAGCCAGGACTCCACACACCGACCTCCCACATTCAGAGAAGACACTCCAACCACGACGTGATTGAGAGTGTCAAAACAATCATGTCAAAAAATCATGTCAAAACAATCAAAAGTCAATCAAATTGGCCGGACAGCTGCCGGACCACACCCACATCTGATGCTTGACTCCACCCACCATAGTGCCAAGACGAAGTGATATGGTCGCCATCTTGTTTCCTGCATGGTTGAGCACATTCGGCCAATGCAGGCCACTGCTGATTATGGACTGCCCAGCTTTGCTTCGTCACGTTTCCATTGGCTTTGTGTCGAGTGTTAAATTATTAGTTCGGTTTAATCAAGACCCAGAAACGTGTTACGTAATTTTTGAACGGCGCATTAAATGCGTTTCCCAATCGGCCCATTGCCGGATTTTTAAAGCCCATTCAATCACGCCAAATGACAAAGTGAACAAGCATTCTGAGTATTGCGCTGCAATACATGTCCCCTACCAGCAGTCTGTCGTCCGGAAAACTGTTGGGGAAATTACCAAAGTTCAAAGTGCCATAACTTTGTCAAAAATGATCGAAACGTCGTGAAGCTCGAATTTGATCTGTAACTTATCATGAGGAAACCATGTACCAAGTTTGAAATCATTAGCATTGAGAGTTTAGAAAAAAGTCCGGAAAACTGTTCTTTGTGTGTCGGACGGACAGACGGAGGGACGGAGTGCAAACCTCCAGTCCCCCACGGTGTACACCGGTCGGGGACGAATAACCATGTACAGGTTTTTATAAACAAAATGTTTATGAGCACAGAGAGAGCGGGAGAGTGAAAACTTAGTCTGAATAAACCATAACGCAATACAACTTGAACTATTATGACCAGACAATGGTTGTTTGTCCGTGTTCCATTCTTTTAAAAATGCTGAGCGTCAAGCAAGGAAGCCGCACAAACTCTTTTAAACGTGCTTGGGCTGACAGCCAGGACTCCAAACACTGACCTCGCACACTCAGAGAAGACACTCCAACCACGACGTGATTGAGAGTGTCAAAATAATCATGTCAGTAGTGGGATTCGAACCCACACCTCCAGGGGAGACTGCGACCTGAACGCAGCGCCTTAGACCATTCGGCCACTCTGATTACATGGTATCATTAAGCGTCAGATTATGGAAAGTATAATTATTCATAGTAGAGTGAAAATTATTTTGAGAAAGACAAGTTACACACCCGCAGCAGACCCAAACGACTAATTATAAAAAGAAGACGTCATGCAGAGCACGACACTTGCAAAATCCACCCCCACCGCCCCAAAAAGGTTGCCATTGATCCATCACATTGTCCATTTCATCAAGATTGAAATTGACGATCTTGATCAAAGCTCGGATTAATAGGATGTGAAGTGACGATATTTCAGATGAAAATTGATGATTTTAGAGGTTTGACCTTGAGTTTACCTTTGACCTTTTGACCTCAAAAATAGTTGGTTCTTCGATTTAGTGACTCAATGTGCAAATGTTCTTCAATTTCCTCAAAGTCTTTGGGATGAACGATGACGTCTCGAGGTTGTTAAAAATAATAATCATGTCAGGAGTGGGATTTGAACCTATGCCTCCAGAAGAGACTGCAACCTGAACACAGCGCCTTAGACCGCTCGGCCATCCTGACACCATGTCATCACAACATCCCGACTCCTTGTCATCACAACATCCTGACTTCTTGTCATCACAACATCCTGACTTCTTGTCATCACAACATCCTGACTCCTTCATCACAACATCCTGTTGATTCAAATTTTTTTTCAAAAGGACAGAAAAAAATACATTCATGTTGTTTACAGAGAAACAAGTTTAACATCACCTTGACCAGATGATGCATGTTCAGCATCGTTTGGAAATAATCTTTCAAAATAAAGAAAACAATGTTGGAAAATTCACAAAAAAATTCAAAATGGTTGCTGTTGTTGCTGCTGTGATTGGAATTCTTGTTGGGGGTCGATTTTTGAAATGTGCACCCATTGGCTGGACAGCTGCCGGACCACACCCACATCTGACGCTTGACTCCACCCACCATAGTGCCAAGACGAAGTGATATGGTCCGATGGTCGCCATCTTGTTTCGTGCAGGGATGAGTGCATTCGGCCGACAAAGGCCTCTGCTGATTATGGACTGCCCAGCTTTGCTTCGTCACGTTTCCATTGGCTTTGTGTCGAGTGTTAAATTATTAGTTCGGTTTAATCAAGACCCAGAAACGTGTTACGTAATTTTTGAACGGCGCATTATATGCGTTTCCCAATCGGCCCATTGCTGGATTTTTAAAGCCCATTCCATCACGCTAAATGACAAAGTGAACAAGCATTCTGAGTATTGCGTTGTGTTACGTGGTCCCCTCGGTGACTACCTGGTCTCAGTGACCCCCGGACCGTGAGAGGACCTTCGCCAGCAAGTACTATTATCTATGCGCTTTCGCAACGCAATCCCTATGAATTCCACCCCAAGAGAAACTGATGTTCAATGATATATTTCCAGGGTAAGGATATCATACAATTTCAAGGATACAATCACGGATATATTCCCCGAGCAATCAACAATAAACAACCATCAACAATTCCCAATCCACAATCAATTCCCTATATGATTAAGATGGCCATCTTATATGTGTGTGTCCACTTCTGTACTCACGACCCCCTATTGGTCTCTGCCCCTCACAATGTCTCTGGGCCCCTCCTAGCCCAGCGGCATAGTAAAAAATACGAAACCAATTGTTCAAATTGTTCTAAAAGCACCAAAATTGGCACACATGTAGATTAATACATTCTGAACAATTTTGGATATGGAGGCATTCAAGATTCTCTTTTCATTTTTTTTTTTTCTTTTCTTTTTTTTTTCTTCTTTTTTTTCTCTTTTTTTTTTCTTTCTCTTTTCATTCATTCAAGATTCATTCAAAATGCACTCTTCCAATGTTTCATGCCATCACAGGGTGTGATACTGTGTCAGCCTTCGTCGGACATGGGAAGAAATCTGCCTGGGCAACATGGAACACGCTGCCAGAACTCACTGATGCCCTGCTGAGTCTGGCAAATGCACCCACAAGCATCCAAGAGGATACAATGCATGTCATCGAGAGGTTTGTATCTGTTAAACTAAATATCTGTTAAATATCTGTTATTTAACAGATATTTAAATTTAACAGATAACAGATATTTTGTATCTAAATATCTGTTAAACACTTATTGATGTTAATTCTGATGTAAAAAAAAGGAATTTTGGCCCATCTAGCACCATACTAACGACACATAATGAAGTCTATGTAATGACGCTAATGGTAAATGGCGGCCATTTTGAACAATGGCCGCCATATCTTCCACAGGGCTAATCTTGAATGCCTCCATATCCAAAAATGTTTAGAATATATTAATCTACATGTGTGCCAATTTTGGTGCTTTTAGAACAATTTGAACAATTGGTCTGCTATGCCGCAGGACTATCCTGACCAAGATGCTGGTCGGCGTCGCCGCACTCGGGCGGTTGAACGAACCCCGGGTGGACGTGTTTCCACCGGGCAGGTATCGTACCAGGCACCGCGGCTGCAGCCCCTCGTGGCCACGCGAAGCGGGTACGGTAAAGCAAGCCAAAAGCCCCACGCCGCTTGCAAGGCGTGTTAGGCCCCAACGTGCGACCCGTACGCGTCTGTTTAGACGGTGCCGCGAACGGTGCCAGACGCGGGGTCGATGCACGGCCCCACGTCAACTTGACGTCTCCACCGGGTAGGTACACGTCCCGGTAACTCCTCTCGCCAGACGGGCTTCGGAACGCCGCTTTTCCACGCAGCGCAAGGTCGATCCCACCTTTCGTCGGAGCGGGGCGAGGAAGAAGAATCACCGTCGCTTTTCTTTCTCGTGTCTTTTCCTCTTCCGTTTCCGGTCACTTCCGTTTCCGGCCACTTTTTCAGAAGGGCTCCTGACCCTCCAACCACAACAACCCTTAATCTACTACACACGGATAAGCAAAGACCTGAATGGTAATTCACATACATTCACATAAATATGTAACACTCCCCCCCTTCAAGAAAGAAAGTTTGAACCCAGCGAAAACTTTCTTTGCCGGCCAATTTGGAGAAACAAACCAGATAACTCAACCCCCCCACATTATCAGTTCCCCCCGGGCACAGTTATCACTTAACAATAAAGCAACCAAAATTTTACCACAACCCCTCCAGATTACTCACTCTGGACTAAGCACCAGCAACGACATTGTCCCTGCCAAATCAAACTCCATCTCATGACCCTCTGACTTTGACCGTCAGTTTCTTGTGAATGAAGGTTAAGGGGTTGATCAAAGATCCAAAGTTAAGCAACTCGATAGCACTTTTTCCGGGAGGCCAAGCCGAGTATTCACTACATGGATGCCTTTAGGAACGTGGAGTTCACGGTTAGTCCATGCAGGAAAGTTCTCTACATGGGCGCCTTGAGGAACGTGGAGTTCACGGTTAGTCCGTGCATGAAAGTTCACTACATGGACGCCTTTAGGAACGGCGTTCACGGTTAATCCGTGTAGGAATCTTGGCTCGGCGGCTCCGCCGCATTCAGTGCTTCAACTTCTCAGAACTTCCCTAATAATTATGGTGGGACCACTTGTCCCTGTAGTCCCATGAATAGCGGTCTCCTTCTCGGCCACTACTTTGCCAATCCTTCCTTCGGGAGCTGCCGTAACTCAGGGAGCCTCCATAATAATATTGATTGCGGCCACCACCAAAACTACCGCCCAGTTGTCCTCTCCTGTAGACCTCTCGACGCCTACGAAATGCCTTCCCTACTGTTATGGTCCGACCCTCCAAATCCTTGCCATTCCAATTCTTCTCTGCCTCTCTGGCGTCTTTTGTGCTGGCAAACGTGACAAAGCCGAACCCTCTTGACTGTTGCGTTTCCCAGTCTCTTACCAACCGCACTTCCACCAGCGGCCCATATCTGTTGAAGACAGAGGTCAGAACTTCTTCCTCTGTTTTGAAGTTCAGTCCCCCTACAAATAACTTGGCACTTTTGTCGCCATCCCGAGCTGGTGTGGTGTTATTTTCCCTGCTGGGCTCTTTACCAACCCTCAGGTTACCATAAACTTGATCCCCGGCCAAATCATTCCCGATAACCACAGATACACCCTCTACAGGAAGCGTGGCTTGTAAACCGACGGTGACCGGTCCTGACACCAAATCGGACTCCAAATGGATGACATGAAGTGGAGCACTAACACCGCCCCCGATCCCCTGTAAACGCACACTATCCCCCATTGCCGTCTCCTCGGACCATGGCAAAATGCCTTCAAGCATTAAAGATTGATGTGCCCCTGTGTCCCTCAATATCCTAACCGGTTTCCGGTTAGTCGAGGCTCCATCCCGTGACACAAACCCCTCTGAAATAAATGGTTGGTAACCCTTTTGATGGCGATTTCTCACAATGGCCATTGCATTGGGAGTCGTAATAGTCGGACTCCACTCTGGGTCTTCCCTTTTCATGCGGTAACAACTGGACATCAAGTGTCCAGGTTTCTTGCAAAAAGCGCGAGTAGGCCCGGAGGAAAAACACGTGGTCTGCCTCGGGCCCCCCGAACTATAAGTTTGTCTTGGGCCCGCATCCCTCTGATTTCGAACAGGTGGGGTATCCGCGTTGTCCCCATAATCCTCTCGAGGCCGCCGCCATGTATGGTCGTTCTCCGCACCTGCTGTTCCCCACCTCCCCTGCGGAGATCTAGGCGAGGAGTTAGGTTCGTAGACCCCTATTCAGTGGGTTAAGGCATAATCATCTGCCATGGTGGCTGCGTCCCACAACTTTGGTACTTTCTTTTCCTGCAGGTACACTTTGATGTCCTCGTGGACACACTGCTGGAATTCCTCCACCAGGATCAAGTCACGCAATGTTTCGAAGTCTTTCCCGACTCCTTTTGACTCACACCACCGATCAAACATGTTTTCTTTCACTCTGGCAAACTCCACATGGGTCTCACTCTCCCTCTTCCTGGCATTCCTGAATTTTTGCCTGTAAGCTTCCGGAACCAACTCATAGGCTTTGAGGATGTGCTTCTTCAGTACCTCATAATCTGCACATTGGTCCATTGGTAGCGCCGAATAAATCTCTTGAGCTTTTCCCACCAGCACACTTTGCACTAGTATGGTCCAGGCCTCCTCCGGCCAGTTTAATTGTCGAGCCACTTTCTCAAAGTGTGGAAAAAATTTTGCGACTTCCTTTTCACTGAACGGTGGAACCAGCCTCACATGTCTGCCCACATCCCAGGTTTTCTGGTTAGGTGTCGACCCCGTCAGCAAGGGTGGTGCCTCTCCCCGTTCTCTCATTAACTCCAGCTCCTTGAATTTAATTTCCTGCCGAAGCTCCATGTCACGTTCCTTTAATTCCCTTTCTGCTTTTCTCTCCTCTGCTTCGAGTTCCCTTGCAGCTCTCCTCTCCTCTGCTTGTTTCTCTTCTCTCCTCTCTTCTGACCTTTCCTGGAGTTCTCATTCCACTCTCCTTTCCTCTGCTTGTTTCTCTTCTCTCCTCTCTTCTGCTTTCCTTTCCTCTTCTGCTCTTTCCTTTTCTGCTTTCCTTTCTTCTTCTGCTCTTTCCTTTTCTGCTTTCCTTTCTTCTTCTTTAATCCGTTCCTGGCTCCGTAATTGCAACTCCAGTTTCCGGAGCTCAACATCTTCTGGTTCTTCGGGTAGCCACTCCCAGGCTAACTCGTCCCATGTTCCTAATCCCACCATAGATTGTATCACCGTGGCCTGCAACTCTGCCTTCCTCAAATTAGTTCGGACCTCCAAGTTAAAATGTTTGGCCAATTTCAAGAGGTCCGACTTTAGTAACGCTCGGAACTGTGCCTCACTCGGTGTTACCGCAAAGTTCTGTGCCACAAACGCCATGGTGACTATCGTTAACACCTGTTAACCTTCACCCAAGGCTTTACCCCAATTTCCCCAAAAATTTACCAATTAATACTTAATTAATAAATTTTAATTAATAAAAATATTATTTTATTATTTTATACAAATACACTTTTAGATCCCGGACGAGCCCCCAATTCTGTTACGTGGTCCCCTCGGTGACTACCTGGTCTCAGTGACCCCCGGACCGTGAGAGGACCTTCGCCAGCAAGTACTATTATCTATGCGCTTTCGCAACGCAATCCCTATGAATTCCACCCCAAGAGAAACTGATGTTCAATGATATATTTCCAGGGTAAGGATATCATACAATTTCAAGGATACAATCACGGATATATTCCCCGAGCAATCAACAATAAACAACCATCAACAATTCCCAATCCACAATCAATTCCCTATATGATTAAGATGGCCATCTTATATGTGTGTGTCCACTTCTGTACTCACGACCCCCTTTTGGTCTCTGCCCCTCACAATGTCTCTGGGCCCCTCCTGACCAAGATGCTGGTCGGCGTCGCCGCACTCGGGCGGTTGAACGAACCCCGGGTGGACGTGTTTCCACCGGGCAGGTATCGTACCAGGCACCGCGGCTGCAGCCCCTCGTGGCCACGCGAAGCGGGTACGGTAAAGCAAGCCAAAAGCCCCACGCCGCTTGCAAGGCGTGTTAGGCCCCAACATGCGACCCGTACGCATCTGTTTAGACGGTGCCGCGAACGGTGCCAGACGCGGGGTCGATGCACGGCCCCACGTCAACTTGACGTCTCCACCGGGTAGGTACACGTCCCGGTAACTCCTCTCGCCAGACGGGCTTCGGAACGCCGCTTTTCCACGCAGCGCAAGGTCGATCCCACCTTTCGTCGGAGCGGGGCGAGGAAGAAGAATCACCGTCGCTTTTCTTCCTCGTGTCTTTTCCTCTTCCGTTTCCGGTCACTTCCGTTTCCGGCCACTTTTTCAGAAGGGCTCCTGACCCTCCAACCACAACAACCCTTAATCTACTACACACGGATAAGCAAAGACCTGAATGGTAATTCACATACATTCACATAAATATGTAACAGTTGCAATACATGCCCCCTCCCGGCATTGGGTGGCACGGTCACAGAAGACAGTATTATGAATTACCGGGGAGTGAAAGTGCCAGGGGAGTGAAACTTTGGATTTGTAATCAACATGTGGAGTACGCATGAAATATGTCACGATTTTTTGGATTTCCCTCAGGGAGTCAAAACAATTTTTTTTAAACTCCAAGTTAGATGTTTTGGGTCATTCCCCGTATAACTTTTTACCGTGTTTCAACTTAGCTCTCGGTGGGAACTGTAAGCGTTTTGAATTTGCGATGGCGTGTCATCAGCTTCACATGACCGTCTGCAGGGTGAGTCATAAGTCCCATCACATGGTTTTAGGTGTTTATAGAAGATTTGGTTATGCCATGTATTTGTGCTGTTTTCATT
This sequence comes from Myxine glutinosa, assembly GCF_964187855.1. Classification (NCBI taxonomy): domain Eukaryota; kingdom Metazoa; phylum Chordata; class Myxini; order Myxiniformes; family Myxinidae; genus Myxine; species Myxine glutinosa. The sequence continues at coordinate 329,767,589 of NC_136261.1, forward strand.
TTTTCAGATCGTACAAATAATACATTAAACCAAGATGGCGGACACCAGTCCATTTCCAGTGGAAGCGAGTCTGGTGGCAGGGTGTGGTACCACGAGAGGAGAAACACAAACAAGACGATGAAACAGGTGCAAGAAGACTTGGAGGAACGTTTTGGAAAGCCAGCACCGTAAAAATGAAATCTTAATCTTTGAGAAAAAAAGGAATTTCAAACTGCACATGTACTCGACAGTTTGTGCAGCGGACGACCAAAAAATTAGTGGTTTGGGAATTCAAAACATTAAAACATCCGTTCTGAGATCTCCATAAAAAACATTACAGAAACGTTCTGCAGAGTTGGGTGTTTTGCATTCATCGTTAAGTAGCACAATGAAAGAAAAGCTTCACATGAACCCACATAATTTAACTGTCATTTGTGAATTGTCAGATGCAGATCATGAAAACAGTTTGTGACAGACAACTGCAGCACTTCGATACAATTCCTAAAAGATCAAAGATTATGTTTAGTGATTAGTGTGCTGTTCAGCTCAGTTCATCTCCACACAATGTTTACTTTTGGAGTGATGCTAATCCGCATTATGTTGAAGCAGTGCAAGACCATCCACCATATGTTATGGTTTGGGTGGCGTATCTACCCACCAACTCATTGGTTCTTGTACGTTTTGATGGGTCGGTCAACCAGCAGTCATATCTGCATATGTTGCAGAATTACCTCGCACCTGAACTTGAACGATGAGGACTAACCCATGACATTTTTTCCAGTAGGATTCGGCACCTGCGCATCATGTATTATATGTGGCGTGACTTCTAGTTTTAAACGCATCATTTTCGACATGAACAGACGGTGCAGGCAGAATCGATTCACCAAGCTTGTTCCTCACAAACTGACGCGCTCCCAGGGGGCGTGGTTTAAAACCAGGAACAACCATTCAACTCTGAATACGTGATGACGAAGAACGAGGGTGAAGAAGAAGAGGCTATTCTACGTGGACTTTCTCCTCTCAAGGGGCTTGGAGCAAAAAAGGCGTGATAACGAGGAGTGAGTAAATACTGTACATTACTGTTCTTTGGTTTCCTTTGGGTCTATCAGCAGAGTTCTGCTTCACCACCCGCTCACTGTTCACAACAACCTGATGAACTTTTCTTCTTCCTGGGGTTATTTGTTTTCTCCTGCCATTTTAGATCGCTTTTTGCTGGTGTTTAAATTCATTTTGTTTAACCACCGCTCTGGTCACCCCAAAGCACTGGTATTTTTGTCTCCTGAAAAATCAACATTTCACGACGGGTTTACCCGCCAAGACCTTTGACCAGCTTATGGGGCGCATTGGCCGCATCTTGGTGGAATATCCACTTTTACTCCCGTTTCGCCATGTTCGTCGAGCGTAACAGAGACAGAGGATTACCAGCAAGCATCTAACCACCGTATGAACACACATGCGTAAAAAGAAATTCACACACATAATTTCTTCATTGGTGACGCTGACGTGATACGATGGTTTAGATCAAGTTTCTACACATTTGGACCCTTATCTATTTTGGATTAGCAATAAGCTTGTCTGAATCCAAGGTACACATTGCTGCGGGTAACACATTTGCAGAGGCCACATAACCTTCCCCAATCATGGCGCTTGGACTGAAACTCCCTCCCTTTTGGTCCAATGACCCAAAGTTATGGTCCGCACAGGTGGAAGCTTGGTTCCTGACTCAAAAGATTATAACGCAGGATAAAAAAATTGCTTACATTGTCAATCCACTGAGGACGGACTGTGCTGCACTCTTGGTTTCACTCATATCCAAAGATATGAGCTATTTATACCGCCCACCGTGAAATGGTGGTGCAACATTGGGCAGCGGAGGTTGGATTTGTCTGAAAAGAGGGCAACAAAATATAGTTATTTTAAATTGTGTGTTCATCCATGAAGATATTTTATAAATCCAGTGGTGTAGTGGAGCCAAAGCGCACCAAGAGTGCCTTTCCGGAACCTCAATCCACCGGAGACAGAGTTTAGCTCCACGCCAGTTACAAAACACAAAAACCACCCACGTTCAGATCGGTTGAGGTTTTGTGCTTTGTGTGCTTTCATGGTCAAATAATCAGGGTAAAAGCTTGTGCTGAAGTTTGGATATGTCAATACTTTTGGCACTTTGTCTATGGAGCGATATCTATCTATAATTCCAGTAATCTCTGTGTGTTTGTTTGTTTGTCTGTGACCGCTGTTTCTCGACAACCACGGGTCCGATATACTTGAAACTTGCCAGGTATATTGCTGGGGACCCGAGGATGTGCCTTTTCAAGGTTTCATATTAATCGGACAATTACTTACCGAGCTATGTCCAAAAAACGATTCAACCAATCAGAGAGCAGCGAGCTATCGCGTGTGCCGAACGTGGCGAACACACTCTGCCTCGGATGGCACATTTGAGAGCGTATTCATTTATTTCACGTTTGCAAACTATGTTGGCGCTATGTTGGCGTTAAACTATGTTTTAAAACTAATATAAAACTAATAAAAACTAATTTGCGATTCATCGTAACTGCGATATACGACCTTCCGGAGCTCCCGTGACAGCGTGCGCCATTACGGATAGTAATTCAATTAAAAACAGAGATAAAAACATTGTCCCAATTCAGTCAGAGCGAAGGGCGTTGTTTTAAGCGAAGAGCGTTTTATTTTTCCCCTTAAATTCAGTCGCCGGACGGTGAAAGCTTTTTTTTGGGGGCAGCTACTGGCAGCCACGTACGGCCAATCACAGGACACGTTGTTGTGTCGACGTGCCGTGTTGTTTTCCCTCGCGGTTTGGAATGTTTTTCCTTTTCATTTTTTTTCTCTTCCTTACGGAAGTACGGGCATTTCCTTAAATTTGCGATTCTTTCGCTTTCCTGCGCGTTTGGGCACGCTATGGCGATTTCTTTTCTTTACCAAACTCCGCAAGCCGTTCGCTTTGGACCAAACCATTTCATGTAAATAGAGGGGGGGGATTGTCACCGTACTCGCAAGCCGTTCGCTTTGGACCAAACCATTTCATGTAAATAGAGGGGGGGGATATAATTTTAGATATAGATATAGTACGGGCATGCCCTAGTTATAACAATACGGGTTTTGGTAATACAGACTCGTATGAATTGTCGAATACAGCAAGGTCCAGAAGTGAAACAATCAGTCCAACCATTTTATATCCAGATTTAGTGAATTCTCTTATGCTTACAAAATGTTGTTCACAAAAAGGTAGCACAAGCAACCATGAAGTGATGGTTTCAGGCTAAGCGCTGCCTTGTCCCCCGACACAACCCCGCTATCTTTTCCATTAGCGATCAATGCTCTTGGCTCCACCTTATTGATGTATCGCCATCAATATTTTACACGTAGTTCCCAGCTTCTGTTGCAGATTAACCCCCATCATCCATAACCATGATCTTTTCTACCCCCATCAATCCTCCTTCAGCCCACTTCTTTGTGTTTCCATTTTTTCCTTGCACTTCTCTGTTTGAGAGTTTGTGTCTGTATTCATCTTGTAAACCCCCTGTGTCTAACTCCCCTTGCTCTCATTCTTCCCCATGTCCCTCATCCCCCCAGGTCTCCCTCTATTTTGTCCCCAAACATTGATGGTAGTGTCCCCACCCCTCTTTTTACTGTTCTTTTCATGCTGCTACCTCCTGGTCTGTTCTGTGTTCAAGCTCCTCCACGAGCTTCGACAATGTATTCAGGGTGGTACAGAAACCCTGGGCACCTTTTGAAGAACGATGGCTGCAACAAACAACTGAGTTTATTATTGTTCTTTGATGCAAAACAAAACTTGAATACTCGTAAATGGATGTGACCACTTCAACACGCACAGGCATCACGTGATACGCAACAGGGTGAGGTGCATCACGTGATATGGATCTATGTGAGCTTCGCTCACTGTGCTGCACACGTTTGTCTTTGCATTAGTTCAGTTCATTGTGAATTAGATGCCTTAATATGACGAAGGATATATTGAGACAGAAAATTAGTGCTGTACGCTTGTATTCTGTATCTGGAAATTTGGCTGAAGTTCACAGACAACTTGTCAAAGAATGTGGCACCGACGCATGATTGACAGAAGAACCATTAGCAAAATAAACAAGCAGTCTGATGAAACCGGCAGCATTCTTCCAAAACAGTCACCAGGACTCGGAAGGACTCGTGCTGTTCGAACTGAGGAAAGCAGAGGTCATTCAACAACAACTCGACAGGAACACATGATTATCAACACGTCGTTTATCAAACGTCACAAACATGAGCCGAATTTTAAAGCCAATTCAGTTGCGCTTTATGACAAAGTCCCATACCTTGAATGACCAGCATAGGTTTTTATGAACAAAAGGTTTATTAGCACAGAGAGAGCAGGAGGCAAGAAGCTTGCTAACTGAATAGAGCATAAAGCAAGAAAGCCTGCACTATTCTTTGCAAACTATGGTTGTTTGTCCGTGTTCCATTCTTTGTTTTTTTATGATTATATTTTTCAATTAAATTATTTTTATTATTATCAATAATTATTTTATTTTTTTATACACTATTATTTACAAACTATGGTTGTTTGTCCGTGTTCAATTCTTTGGTTTTTTAAATCATTTTTTTCAATTAAATTATTTATTTTTATTATTATTTATTATTATTATTATCAATAATTATTTTATTATTTTTTATACACTATTATTTAAAAAGTATGGCTGTTTGTCCGTGTTCAATTCTTTGGTTTTTTAAATCATTTTTTTCAATTAAATTATTTATTTTATTATTATTATTATTATCAATAATTATTTTATTATTTTATAGACACTATTATTCCCAAACTATGGTTGTTTGTACATGTTCCATTCTTTGCTTTTTTATTATTATTTTTTCAATTAAATTATTTATTTTTATTATTATTATTATTATCAATAAATTAATTTTTTTAAATACACTTTTATTTCTAAACTATGGTTGTTTTTTCCATGTTCCATTCTTTGTTTTTTTTTTCAATTAAATTATTTATTATTATTATTATCAATAATTATTTTATTATTTTTTGATACACTATTATTTCCAAACTATGGTTATTTGTCGGTGTTCCATTAAAATGCTGAGTGTCAAGCAAGGAAGCAGCACAAACCCTTTTAAAATTGCTTGGGATGACAGCCGGACCACCGACCTCGCACACTCAGAGCAAACACCCAACAGTGACGTCACTCATGAGGCTGTTAAAAAATAAATAAAACAATGTCAGGAGAGGGATTCGAACCCACGCCTCCAGAGGATATTGCGCTCCAGAGGAGACTGCGACCTAAACGCAACGCCTTAGACCGCTCGGCCACCCTGACTACTTACTATCACGATATGATTGGAATCGTAGGATGCAGAATGGATTAATGTGCGTTTTCAGTTCAAACAACGATACATGGATTTTTACCTGCGCACTTCGTGCAAAGTGGAGTTCAGCAAATGGTTCACTAAATCTGGCTTATCAGTCTACCAGGAAAAGTAAAATCTGTCCCCACCTGTGGGTATCACGGGTACCTCGCAATTGTAATGAAACAAGCATTCTGAGTATTGCGCTGCAATACATGTCCCCTACCGGATGTACCAAGTTTGAAATTATTAGCATTAAGAGTTTAGAAAAAAAAAGTCCGGAAAACTGTTCTTTGCGTGATGGACGGACAGACTGACAGACTGAGTGCAAACCTATAGTCCCCTCCGGTGTACACCGGTCAGGGACTAATGATATGAAGGTGGCACAGGTGGACACTTTGGGGTTGCATATTGCCCGTTTCCGCATTAATTGTTTATAGACTTTTCGTCAACGTCACAACACGTTCATTGAGACTTTTCACTCTTTTCCTGTAACTTATTTCATTCATCAAGGCACAGATTAGCCAATCCCATCTCCCCAGCCAACACCATCACCATTATCATTGTTGTCTGCTGATTAGTTCAGACCTCTGCTGAATTGGGGGGACCCCTTGGACCTCTGCCGATTAGTTAAGACCTCTGCTGATTTGGCCCACCCCCTGGACATCTGCTGATTAGTTCAGACCTCTGCTGATTTGGGGGAACCCCCTGGACCTCTGCTGATTAGTTAAGACCTCTGCTGATTTGGGGGAACCCCCTGGACATCTGCTGATTAGTTCAGACCTCTGCTGATTTGGGGGGACCCCCTGGACCTCTGCTGATTAGTTAAGACCTCTGCTGATTTGGGGGAACCCCCTGGACATCTGCTGATTAGTTCAGACCTCTGCTGATTTGGGGGGACACCCTGGACCTCTGCTGATTAGTTAAGACCTCTGCTGATTTGGGGGAACCCCCTGGACCTCTGCGTTCAGACCTCTGCTGATTTGGGGGAACCCCCTGGACCTCTGCTGATTAGTTCAGACCTCTGCTGATTTGGGGGAACCCCCTGGACCTCTGCTGATTTGGGGGGAACCCCCTGGACCTCTGCTGATTAGTTCAGACCTCTGCTGATTTGGGGGAACCCCCTGGACATCTGCTTATTAGTTCAGACCTCTGCTGATTTGGGGGAACCCCCTGGACATCTGCTTATTAGTTCAGACCTCTGCTGATTTGGGGGGACCCCCTGGACCTCTGCTGATTAGTTAAGACCTCTGCTGATTAGTTAAGACCTCTGCTGATTTGGGGGAACCCCCTGGACATCTGCTTATTAGTTCAGACCTCTGCTGATTTGGGGGGACCCCCTGGACCTCTGCTGATTAGTTAAGACCTCTGCTGATTAGTTAAGACCTCTGCTGATTTGGGGGGAACCCCCTGGATGCCCCCCATGATCCGAAATCGGAATATTGAAGCCTGAGCGATTGTCAGGACCATCGACTAGACGGGCTGTATCAGGTTTCAGAGCAATTGGTTGGTAAATAAGGGACGTGTTGGGATCCAAGGTTGTGTTGGCAACTCCCACCCCATCCCACCCCCCTCAGGCATCCCCATGATCCGAAATCGAGAAATCGGAGCCCGAGCGATTATGCGGTCTACTCTCTTGTAGTGATAAGAAATGTGTCAAGTTTCAGAACAATCAACCAGTAGGCTCCGGGCCAGGTATGGTCCATCTGCACCCCCCCCACAACTCTCCGACCCTGGGTTTTTCTGAACCATTGGGGTGTCCTGGGGTGGAAATCAACTGGTAACAGTAAATAAACTTGGACTCACTACCCATTTGGTACCTATATTGGATGGTACCCTCAAAACAGCATATTTTTAAATCCGCGTTGCGCCATATTCGACACACGTGTTCTTTTGGTATTTGTGCCTGCTAATATTAACTCAGAATAAAAAGTTATATACCAAAAGAAAGCTGTTCATCTACTGATCATCATAGAATATTGACACATTACTTATAATGGTACCTTAATGGTCATAACTAGTGCTGAATAGCAGTACCCCACTTTAACGTAACATAATTCGGTATCGACCGTACTATTTCATCTTACACACATAATATGAACACATTACACCTGATATGCTTACATATATATTTTATTGGCTTTCTCCTGTATATCAGCTTTAATTTGATACCAGATACATCCCCATAGCTTCAATTCTCTTTTTTATACAGCGTGTCAAAGATACTACCGGTATGGGGTGATATTGTAGGCGATGCTGCATTTGTCAATTTACAAATGCTGCCACGTATATCATGTACATATATGTTGGACACATGACAAAATCTATGTATTGTTAATATGTGTTACTTAATATATTGTTGTATTGATGTATCACTGTAGTTTATTGCAGGAATTTTGACGAAAATGGCATGCAGATCCTTCCATGTTTGTATCCTGCGTAAATTGAGATAATCAGATTGTACAATTATGTTATTTAAGTGTCTCTTACAGCGACAGAACGAGTCAATTAGTTAAGTTAAACACCTTTTTTTACATAGTTAAGTATGCAATATAAGATATTTTTTATAATTAAGATGCAATTTATAATAATTATTCAGCTTGGTACTTACCAATATTTTGATGTGTTTTGCAGGTGAAGTAACAACGCTAATATGGAACATCCGGCGCGAGCGAAACGTACACGTGAGAGTGAACAACCACCCATTGTGTGCATAACTCATGTAAAGGGACTGAGCTATGGAGAGTTGCACTTGTTATCTGGACTCAAAAATTCTGAGAAGAAATTGGCCAAGCTGCAGGAGGTCAAAGAAAGACGCCTTGCACAACCCCCACAGTCTCCGCATATGATGAAGGACACATGTGATTTGGTCCCTGAATCTCTGGCCGAACACCATGGTTTCCACTGGGAGTGTTACAAGCGTTTCACGATGAACTTAGACAGACTGAACCCTCCTACTGCAGGTACATCTGAAACAACTGGTGCCACAACTCAGCGGATGGCCCGTACTAGTTCTGGTGACAAGATCATATTTAAGCCAGACTGTATCTTCTGTTCTTCGGAAAGTCGTAAAAAAGTGAAAGTGCATGGCAGTTGGACTACCCAGGGGATGAGCCAGTTCGAGTATGAAGGCTGGAAGACGGTACTGGAGATGGCTGAAATGAAGCAAGATGAAACGCTCTTAATGAGGATCCGAGGCCATGATCTTTTTGCCTCTGAGGCAAAGTTCCACAAAACTTGCCGTATGAAGTATATGCAAAAGCCAGAGAAATGGCGCAGTACTGACGAAGAGGCACAGCACCATCAAGGAGAATTAGAAGAAGCCCACAGACAGGCATTCGATGTGGTATGTGATGCCATTGAAAGGGATGTGTTAATGGCCAAGAAGATAATGAAACTATCCGACCTGAGGCAAATGTATGTCATTAACCTGCAAACCAGCAAATATGCGAATCCTGACTACCGAGCCAGCAAACTAAAACTGAAGCTTGAAAACCACGAGCCTTTCAGGGAGAGACTATCATTCTGTGATCTGGGAAAGTCCTACATAATATTCAGCACTGCAATTGACGTCCAGACAGCAGTGAAACAAGCCTTCAAATTGGGATCAAGAGATATGATTGAGAGTGCAGGTAGCCATTTACGACTGTCAATTCTGGATGATTTCTCGAATGCCCCAGAACTGAAATGGCCACCAAGTCCTTCTGATCTCCAACAAATGGACGATGTTATACCAGATTCACTCAAGAAGCTGCTATGCTACATCATAACTGGAACAACATCAGCAAGGTCACAACGAAGCCAGCGATTAGTTCAATCAATCGGCCAAGATATCTGTCGCGCTGCCACCAAAGGCTCTTGGAAGCTTCCAAAAGCCTCTGATGATGTTGCTGCAGATGTTCTGAAGGCTGAAGCCATCGGTCAACAAGCTCATGATAAATTTGTTGAGGTCCGACTGAAAACTGGCGAAGATTTTTTTGAACCAGTAAAACGACTCAATCTCAAAACTCTGAACAACATGAACAAAAGTTCCAAGACCAAGACATCAAAGAACAAAGTCACCCAGTTCAAGCACCAGGGAAACGTTGCATTTCAGATTTTGCTGAAATCGCAAAATCAAGGGCTACAACTTGACCTAAAGGAACTGATGTCATACCCATTAACTCCAGTACCATACAGCTTGGCGACCGGAGATGGGTACCTAGCAAAGACAGACAAGGCAAAGGCATTCCAGCTCCTGACCAAGGACTGTACTGACATCACTGTACCACAGGCAAGGGTCACCCTGACAGTGTATGACGGAAATGCCACCTTCTACTATCTAAAAGACATTCCTAACAACTTCAGCCAGATCTGTTCCAAGGTCTTTGACATCATCAGTAAGACAGGAGATGTGGTGTTCAGCACAGATCAATACCTACCTGGATCAGTGAAGTCGATGGAGAGGCGACGTCGCGGCTGTGGAGAAAAGTTCATTCTAAAAGGAGAAGCTACAAAGAAACCGCAAGATTGGAAAATGTTTCTCTCGAACGACGAGAATAAAATCCAGTTCATCTGACTGCTACTCAGGCTCTGGAACAGTGACCAGTATGCTTCTCGGTGCCATGGTCGAAAAGTGATCTTGATATGTGAAGGGAAGGCATACCAACTCACATCCACAGATGGTCAGACAACAAATGCCAAAGAGTTGCCTCAGCTGGAATCGTCTCAAGAAGAAACAGACTCGCGCGTGATATTATACGTAAACTACGCCAGGAGCCAGAAATATGAGTTTGTTCGAGTGAAGAGCCCAGACTCGGATGTATTCTTCATCTTACTGCACTACGCCGCATCGATAAACGACATAAAGATACTGTTTGACACAGGCACAGGAAACGAGCAGAGGCTAATAAACGTCAGTAAACTCGCAGCAGACTTCGGCCAAGAGAAGAGTACTGCTCTTATGGCACTTCACGCCTACAGCGGTTGTGACAGCACTAGCGCTTTCCGAGGGATTGGAAAAATCAAACCTGTTAAAACGCTGCTTCGTCTGCCGCAATACATCCCTATTCTCAACAAGTTTGGAGATACGTGGGATGTGCCAGAAGAGCTGAACAATCAACTAGACAGCTTCACATGTGCCATGTATGGAAGAGGAAAGGTATCACACGTTGATGATCTGCGACTCCTGAGAATAAATGAGCTATGTGCCAAGGAGAATCGTCACCTACCCTCAGGCAATGTAGACATGGCCAATATTCCACCATGTATGAGGAGCCTCACACAGCACATCCGAAGGGTCAACCACCAAGTGGGAATTTGGAAGAGAGCTCACGTTCCTCGACCAAGGATTCCCAAAGCAAGTCCAGGCCATGGCTGGGAAGAGGAGAAAGGCTGCCTGGATCCTCTCTGGTATGATGGAGACATGCTTCCGCGTGAGCTGGTTGATATAGCTCAGGTCATGTCAGACGACGATGAGAGTGATGATGAATCAGGTGATGAAACACCTGATGATATGGATCGTGTTTTGTACAGTGATACCGATGAAAGTGACAGTGACGATGACTGATCATGATGGACATATGCCATTCGTGCAAGCAAGCCAACTTGACTGCACTCATGCAGTGTTTGACTTTTGTTGATAATTAACAAAATGCAATTGTTTGTTTGTGTTCTTTTGAGAGTGGATACTTGTATTATCTATCTATAATTCCAGTAATCTCTGTGTGTATGTTTGTTTGTCTGTGACCGCTGTTTCTCGACAACCACGGGTCCGATATACTTGAAACTTGCCAGGTATATTGCTGGGGACCCGAGGATGTGCCTTTTCAAGGTTTCATATTAATCGGACAAGTAGTTACCGAGCTATGTCCAAAAAACGATTCAACCAATCAGAGAGCAGCGAGCTATCACGTGTGCCGAACGTGCCGAACAGACTCTGCCTCGGACGGCACATTTGAGAGCGTATTCATTTATTTCACGTTGGCAAACTATGTTGCCGCTATGTTGGCGTTAAACTATGTTTTAAAACTAATTAAAACTAATTTGCAATTCTTTCGCTTTCCTGCGCGTTTGTGCACGCTATGGCGATTTCTTTACCAAACTCCGCAAGCCGTTCGCTTTGGACCAAACCATTTCATGTAAATAGAGGGGGGGGATTGTCACCGTACTCGCAAGCCGTTCGCTTTGGACCAAACCATTTCATGTAAATAGAGGGGGGGGATTGTCACCGTACTCGCAAGCCGTTCGCTTTGGACCAAACCATTTCATGTAAATAGAGGGGGGGGGATTGTCACCGTACTCGCAAGCCGTTCGCTTTGGCTTTGCGAATGGACCAAACCATTTCATGTAAATAGAGGGGGGGGGGGGGGGATATAATTTTAGATATATATATAGTACGGGCATGCCCTAGTATGATATAATGTGGTTAACTGAGTGTACGACATACATATGTAATTGTAGGGATAAAACTGACTGTTAATATTATTATGATATCTGTTGTTGAGCAATAATGTTTGGTTTATCATCAAAATATTCGATACTAAAATTTTTTTCAATGGGATGTTAAAATTTAGTTTCAAATAAGAAATATTTTTACTTTTACAGTAAATATTCGAGCATTACATTGTTACTGTTCTGTGGAAGGTGTTTGACCCAGTGTATGAATATTAATATGATGATATTAAAAACTACTGTGATTAATAAACAAGTTTTTCTTGTTTAATATGTTAATAAGATGGCAGTATGATTATGATATTCGATTATGAATGACATTTATAAGTGTAATAGGCAGTTCTTTTGAATATAGACAAAGACTGTTACCGAGATTATATGATTCATGGTTCCCGCGAAACAGGTAGTATCTTTGACACGCTGTATAAAAAAGAGAATTGAAGCTATGGGGATGTATCTGGTATCAAATTAAAGCTGATATATAGGAGAAAGCCAATAAAATATATATGTAAGCATATCAGGTGTAATGTGTTCATATTATGTGTGTAAGATGAAATAGTACGGTCGATACCGAATTATGTTACGTTAAAGTGGGGTACTGCTATTCAGCACTAGTTATGACCATTAAGGTACCATTATAAGTAATGTGTCAATATTCTATGATGATCAGTAGATGAACAGCTTTCTTTTGGTATATAACTTTTTATTCTGAGTTAATATTAGCAGGCACAAATACCAAAAGAACACGTGTGTCGAATATGGCGCAACGCGGATTTAAAAATATGCTGTTTTGAGGGTACCATCCAATATAGGTACCAAATGGGTAGTGAGTCCAAGTTTATTTACTGTTACCAGTTGATTTCCACCCCAGGACACCCCAATGGTTCAGAAAAACCCAGGGTCGGAGAGTTGTGGGGGGGGGGGGGGGGGGGGGGGGGTGCAGATGGACCATACCTGGCCCGGAGCCTACAGGTGATAATGGAGGAGTAGACAAAATAGTAAAAGGTTAACGGACGGACTTAGGGGCAAACATCCGGACAACACAATCCATTTTATAAGTTCATTTCTTCGAGTTTACCATGACGTCACTGAGGCTGTTAAAACAGTGAGTGGGACCGCAGGTCCTGGAGCTCACCTGGATCAGGAACAACAGCCAGTTAAACCCCCCGTAGACCTACAAAAAACCCCAATTGAAAAAAAATATGTGGTGAACAAACTTTAGTCTATCGCGGGTGATGAAGGTTGTGGGCAAGTTTCATCGAATTTATGTGTGTAGTTTCAGAGAAGAGAGCAAATGCCTATTTTTGGGGGCCAAACCAACCCCCCACCGTAGACCCCCTTAATGAGTGCAGATTTTAATGCAATCAACACACCTTCGTTAGGCATCAGATATGAAGGCTTTGGCCAAGTTTCATCAAAATTGTATGTGTAGTTTTTGAGAAGAGAGCAAATACCTATTTTGGATGGATAGTCCAGGTGAGCTAAAACTTATGTCAGGAGGGGGATTGGAACCCGCACCTTGAGAGGAGACTACAACCTGAACACAGCACTTCCGGACCACTTGGCCATCCTGGCTACTTACGATCATGGTCGTTGAGAATTTAAAGATTGATTACGTTTTGAACAAATGTAAAACATACCAACACATTTATAGGGGAAAAAAAAATGAACGATCGTTTTAAGGCCATTTTCCCAGCTAGAGCAGGGGTTAGCCCTGCGGGCCCCATGAGCTCATGGTTCACTGTTTGAGGCAATGTTCTTATGGCCGGATGCCCTCCCTGACACCAACCCATAGTCGCCTCTTACGATGTGCAGGGATACGGTGTACCTATTCTAAACCGGGTAACACATTTATAGGGAGAGAAAAGCATTTTCTGAGATGCGTTCATTGAGTTAATATATAAATAATATCAATATCGTCTTGACGACATGACGCATCTTCAGCATCGTTTGGGTTCTCATGGCCTGAGTTAGTGAATCATCTTTTAAAATAAAGAGGTCCACTTTGGATGCCCACAGCAGGGTGAAGTGTGGGTGGATCAGTGAAGTGACTGTTCTTGTGACGAATGGCTATCACGATGTATGAGCAAAGGGTCGGCCTGAAATACATCAACATGGACTCATGTAGGATGCAGAGCATTTAAAAATGACGTTATATACAAGTTAACATGAAGATCCGCAGGTGCAAGTTAAAGGGCGACCTTTGCTCACAGGAACTCCACCTCCCACAGATTTTGCTTCCTCAAGTGGCTTTTTTTTGCACTTGCATTATTATACCTCCAGGTCTGACAGGATGGCCTAGGCCCTAAATGTACACACACATACCTCCAAGCTATCTGGCCTGGCCGGGTTCGAGTATTGACACAGCTATAAACTGTCATCCCGGTGTTTCACAGGTAGGGTGATTCAACAGCGTGTGTGGTGAATCGCCCTGCCCTCGGATGGACGTTAATCTGGGCCGGCATTCGTTGGTGGACATTAAAGATCCCACAGTGTCCTTCATGAAGAGTAGGTGAGCTATTACCGGCACCATGCCAAATTACAAATTCCTGCCCTAACATACCATTGCGTCATTATTATTGCATCAGCATTGTATCAGCCAATGCATCAGCCCCGTGCTGCATACGAACATTGCATCAGCCAATTCATTGCATCAGCCAATTCATAGCATCATTGCATCAGCCATTTCATTGCATCAGCCAATGATTGCATCATTGCATCAGCCAATTCATTGCATAATTGCATCAGCCAATTCATTGCATCAGCCAATGATTGCATCAGCCAATTCATTGCATCATTGCATCAGCCAATGATTGCATCAGCCAATTCATTGCGTCATTGCATCAGCCCCGCGCTGGATATGAACATTGCATCAGCCAATGATTGCATCAGCCAATTCATTGCATCAGCCAATCATTGCATCATTGCATCAGCCAATTCATTGCATAATTGCATCAGCCAATGATTGCATCAGCCGATGCATTGCATAATTGCATCAGCCAATTCATTGCATCAGCCAATGCATCAGCCCCGTGCTGCATATGACATTGCATCAGCCAATGATTGCATCAGCCAAGTCATTGCATCAGCCAATGATTGCATCAGCCAATTAATTGCATCAGCCAATGATTGCATCAGCCAATGAATTGCATCAGCCAATGATTGCATCAGCCAATTCATTGCATCATTGCATCAGCCAATTCATTGCATCAGCCAGTGATTGCATCAGCCAATTCATTGCATCATTGCATCAGCCAATGATTGCGTCAGCCAATTCATTGCATCATTGCATCAGCCAATGATTGCATCAGCCAATTCATTGCATCATTGCATCAGCCAATGCAATCATCATTGCAATCATCATTCAAATCATCAAATCATCATTCATTTCAAATCATCATCAAATCAAAATCAAATCATCATCAAATTTTGATGCAATCATCAAATCATCATTGCATCAGCCAATCATCAATGCATCATCATTGCAATCAGCCAATTGGCATTGCATCAGCCAATCATGCCAATGATGCTACCCCACAGCCCTGTGCTGCATACGAACCACCGTTTAGAACGCATCCAACGCATCCTGTGCTGCATACGAACGAAGGAAGTAATTTCCTTTTAAACCTCTTTCCCTCAACATTTATATAAATATTTGAGATTCTGTATGTGCTCTGGAAGTTGGAACAATAACAACTCTGGCAAAAAAACAAAAAACTCATTTCACTCGAAGGCAACATGTTGTAAATGAATGATCTTATTTTGTGCATCGTCAAAGTAGAATCCAGATAACTAGATACGTGGTATGACAAAACGATCGCCAAGGGTAAGCCTCCAATCGGGAAAAAATCATTCAACCTCTGATCAAAAAAGGTGTTTTTAGTTAATTAGGTCACACTCTGAAAAAAAAAGTACGTGAAGGGCACTAATCAAATATCAGGTGCACAACTTCAGTGCCAGTGCAGGTACACTTTTATGATGCAAGAACATCTTGCAAGGCCAATCGGTGATCTTTAACGATTCCGCATTGGAAAAATACAAGTCATTTATTTCCAGACCGCAATTTGACCTTGACCTTTAACCCAGAGGGGTATGATATAGGCTATCTAAAAAGGGCAATTTCGTTATGATAGGACAAACCATAGTCGATTTATGATGAAAAATGTTAAATTGTATATAATTAGGTCATGACCGTAATAATTAGGTCAAGGCCAAAAAAACTTGTCATCCGCACATTATTTTTACTAGCAATGGTAGCCTCCCTAGGCTTCAATTGGGAGGCCCAAATGAAAAGGAAAAATATCAGAAATTGAAGGCTTTTTTTATTTTAAACGACTTATGTAAACATCCGTTAAATCATATCACACTCAAATCATGAAAATCTAAACAGTATTTGTAGAATTTCAATAAAAGCCACATCACTGTTCATATCGGTAAATATTATTCCATCGTGTTTGGAACAACTGGAAAATTGGAAAGCTTGGAAATTGGAAAAATTGAGAAAACAATATTTTACTCCAGGGGGTCCCAGGGTTACCCACCCAAAATTTCGTTGCGATCGGTTTGGCTGTTTTTGCGGTACCTGGGAACAGACGGACAGACATTTGGTGAATTATAGTAAGATTCCCATTATTGTTGTAAAAATATTTTTTCCCCAAAGTCCCAACCGGTTTCGAGATACAGCTTGTAAGTTACCAGAAAAAATATAGTAAGAAACAAAAAAACAAACTAAAAAATCCTAAATGGTGTGAGTACTCGTCGGGGTCTATAGGGGAGCCTTAATGAAACACACTTCTGGTCATGATTAAATAAAAACAAAAGGTCATAATAAATATCATTTTATTAACATAGAATAATTTACAACAGGAACATCATGTCCACCTTTCCAAAGGGCGGAGAATGAAATTACAATCACATCTACGATGATTGGCTGCTCCAAAAGAGAAGTCTTCGTTTTATTACACAAAATACCAATCATCTCATGGTGTTTACAAAATGTTTTTTAGAAACCCCAACCCCTCACCCTCTCCTCCCAAAAATGTACCACTATTCTCATCTATGTACACTCAGTATGCTACATTGTCTATACACAGAATAACAGTGAGTGAGACGCGCATCACCGACTTTGTTACCTCCACCAATAACGAGAATGTGTACAGCCTCAAATGGAAGGTAACACAACTGCGGACAAACCGACGCTGGTTGCAGTACAAAGCCGAGCACGTATCCAGCTTCGAAACAAACCGAGGAGGATTTGAAAATTACCCCGACACCGACAATACACCAGCTCTTGTGCGCACACTAACCATTTTGTTCGAATGGCAGTTCAAAACCGTTTGGCTCAATCAATGGGAAGCAAAAAGATAATGATGGCAAAGTCGTTGCATAGTACATTTCATGTCTACGGACTCTGAAAGTGTGAAATAACCTTATCCAAGAATGAAGTCCTAGCAAACAGTAGTCAAAAGCTTCAATGGATGTATAACACAATGATACACACTAACACATACGCAACACGCACAAACCCCCCCTTTTTTGATGCTTCTAAAACCTTAAAATGGCGACATTTTGGCATTTTCTTATTGACCAAAAGTCGAGCCAAAAATAATGAAGACCCTTTTTTCTTGATAACTGCAGAAGCCCAAATCAAAGTCACATTTTCCACAATTATTTTAACATGCACAATCCAAGCCACGGCAGATTGTGCCAAAATTTCCCCGCTCAAGGGAGTACTCGAGCGTACCATGAGACCGCCACAAGACTACCAAAGGAACCGACGCTACGCATTCAACGACATTGGGGAATCACGTTTCCTGTTTTTGATGGGGTTTTTTTTCTTTCTGCGAAACATTTACAGACGTTCGCTGCGTTTGCCACAAACCTGTTCATAAGTAAAACACTGGCTGGAACACGAACGAAGTAATTTTGGCAGATTTCCTTAAAAACTACCGTAAGGACACTGCATTTCCCCCAGTTTGTTGTCTCACGGCGGCACCTTTGCATAAAAACAGTGCTATTTCTAATTAAAGCCGACAGCTCTCCGTGTGCGGTGGCTCACGCAGCCAGGTTCAAGCAATAGGCGTTTGCGAAAATTGCGAAGAATACAAACTACTTAGTGTCAGCAACCACGCTGGGCAACGCTGGGCAATTGGTCTCGTTACTGGCAGTACTTGGGAGATACTCGAAACAAGGGGCCATGCCTAACTGGGTTAAACGGTGTCGTCGGACTCAAATGATGCGGCGTACCGCTTACTGCTCTTCCCGGTGATGTGCGATACATCCTTATCGATATCTCCGATATCGATCTCTCCGATATCGATCTCTCCGATATCGATATCTTCGATATCCGATATCGATAAATCCGATATCTCCGATATCGATACATTACTCCAATAGCACGTCTGACCATCGTTGGCGTTACTGCGTAATAAAGGAATGTGTTTATGTGCCGACCCACGTTTCCAGATACTTGAATTGCTGTAAGGCAACAATAGTTTGTGCAGCACCAAATGTTTCATTTGTAAAGGTAGTGGTCACTTAAAATGGTACAAAATAACACGGTAAACGCTTTGATTGTTTGAACTGTACGAGTTACAAGAGAATATACTTATTTTTCCATCTTTTCTTTCTGAAAAGTTCAATTTGAAATAAAACGTCAGTATTTTGAGTGATGTGGACCTTAGGAAACAATGCCATGGCTTAAGTGGAAGTGATGTGAAGCCTTGCGGTTTGATGTGTTTTTAAATGTGCTCTCTCAGGCCCAAGTTTGTGCTTCTACGGCCAAGCAAGTGTTTCCAGGCGAATAAAGTAGGAGTTTGCACCTGGCGGTCCATACAACCTAATGCTCACTTAGTTCCGAAAGGCAAGAGCCTTCCAGACTCGTCAAAGTCGTGCTTTTTGTTTTTGCTTGCATTGCACATTATGGCAGCAAGCGAGCCTCTGCATAGGTAAACGTTTGACTTTGTCTGAAGGTATTTCAAGCTTTGCTTTACCTTGTATTCTTGCAATGTGCAGAGATCATCAAAATACTGATTACTTGACAAGAGTAAGAAAAACACAGTCACTTTCAGTTCTTCGACATGGTCTCCATTTTACTCCGTGGGCCAAACAGAGCCCCCCGTTGGCTGCAGGTAGTGGAGGCCAAAAAAGGAGAGAGTCTGTCATACCACCATCACATTAGTCAAGGATGCTGCGATGTTCACTTGATCTCTGACAAGCTTTGCCGGACTTTCTTCAGTGCACCATATGAAAAATCCTTCCCACCTGTATGGCAAACATCACAGGGCCAGGTTGCGCTGTGCGTCACAACGAGGATTCTAAAGACGAGTCAAGAACGTCGTCATGGTGACTGGTGCTGTTCGAATCGCTGTCACAGCTCTGCGGACTTGAGCAGTTGGCTGCTTCCTGGAGCCTCATCAGCATGTTCATCTACAGGACAGGGGGGAATGTCTTTAAAGTCTACCGTTGGCTATTCCCACAGGAAAAAAACATTTGCTCGTCAATATTAAAGAAGAGCATTCTCATTGCACTTTAATTGAGAATTTTACGTAACTTCAACATACTTCACCCTGCCGTTGATTTTCTTCATTTGAATCTGATCGATCTAAATAAATTAATATACAGTACTTGCATTTTATGGACTCCTCTTAACACCAACAATCAATGCACTTAACTTAAATTTAACCTCCACATTCATTATATTATTGGTATGTGTATATTATTATACACATGTATATACAATATATACAATATGTATATTAAGCTTGGTGTTGACTTAGTGGTTAGGGTACCGGCTTGGGATCCTAGGATCCTGGGTTCGAATCCCGGTCGATCGCTGAATTAACGCCAGGGGGGTTGACTCAGCCTGTCATCTTTCCGAGGTCGGCAAATTGAGTACCAGTTCACTGGTAATTCCCTGTGCGTCGCAAGAGGCGACCAACAGGGTTGGCAGCAGGAAGGGCATCCGGCCATAAAACATTGCTTCAAAAAGGGAACCACGGTGCCCGAAAAAGGCCAACCCCTGCTCTGTGGGGAAAAATGGCCTCCTAAGGTGGTTCTATACAATATGTATATTATTAGTATGTAGCAAGTCCTCAGGCATTTAAAAATATATCGTTCGAGTCCTCCATGATGGAGCACCCCCTGGTGACACTACACTAAAACTGCAATTATGGCAAGCATATAACCCACCACCCTATCCTGTTGTCCATGTGATCAAACAGGAACTGTTCCTTTTTGGGCATGGGTGCATAAATCACTTCCGGGTACTTTTCCTATGCCTAAAGTTGTGACTGATCATATGCAGTACTTTTAAAGACACACTACTTTGAGTGATGTGTTCACATACTGGTGAATGTGGTAAATAAATTTGCTAATCTTAAAGTTTGGTAAATTCACTAAAAAGGAAAGTCTTTGAGGAAGCAGAGTAAGTGACCACTTATATGATCCAGGGTGGCAATTTGGAAAATTATTAATGTTCGTATATTCCCCTTTAGCAGTTGTGGTGCCACAAACCTGCTTGCTTTTATGGGCATTGCCATGCAAATGTCAATCGGCATGTCATCGACAAGGCAAACGCCATACCTGTAGTAACACAAAAACCTAAGGCTAGTCAGTTAAGTCCTGATATTGATGCAGCACATGATGCAGATTTGCCGAATTGATGACACACCTCAGTCGGATGTACCAATTTGCAAAATTTCTTTTTTCGGCTGCCTTTATTAAAAACTCTGGTTGTTCATGTTACCACAGGCATGGTGTTATTCATGCATGGATAATGGATGATCCTCCTCGTGCCGTCAGGTGCATAAAGGCTGCCGAGGCACTTTCATTGGCGAGGAAGACACTCCGGCACAGGATACTCGACTATCTCACTTCCCAGCAAGCTGCTACTCATTTTGCCGACCTCGGAAGGATGACAGGCTGAGTCAACACACCTGTTGTTATATTGGCACTGGCTTGGGCCTGAACCTTGAGATCCTAAGCCACGATGCATCACCTTAACCGTTAAGCCATGGCAGGCGATATACACTTCTTCACTACTGTGATGCCTATGACACTCGCAAGTAGTTGGGATCTTATGATTGACAGCCGGGAAAATGTTTTACAATTTTCTTATCTCGGTTTTGTCTCCTTGCTGTCGCTTGCAGTGGAAACCACAGCAGTTAACAAGGAATACAAGTTCCCAAATTACAACAACTTGCCTGAGCGAAACATTGTCTGCATGCACGTGTCTGGCTGTTGGTCATCACCGGTGCTGAGATTATTACCCCTCCCCCCTCACCTCGTCAACTGGCATCTGCTCATTTAAGGGTTTATCCAACACTCACTCCCTTACTGCCATGGTGCCAATGACACTTAAGCATCTGGGAGCTTCTGATTAATCAGCCAGAGGTGTGTGTACATGTGTGCGTGTAATATCTACTTTTCATGGTAACCTTAACATTCGCAAGCAGGTGAACGCAAATCAAACTAGAACGCCACTCAGTAGAGCGCATACTCCGTGGGTCAAGTTGGAATAATACGTTTTGTTTAACATCCCTTCTCCCCAAAACAATAAATGACAAAGAAAGTAGGCCCGAACTGTCAGAATTTATTTTGATATATCTCGGAATTAGAGGAGAAAAACATCATTGAAGAATAAGAATAAAAGCTTTAATGCAGTAAAACAGAAAAAAAAATTCCCCCAAAAAATTCCTGGATCCGGAATAATATCCTGAGCTTCACCAAAAACTAATCAATTCTTCCTTATCCCAAGGGAAATCATCCCACCAACTTTCATTCAAATCCGTTCAGAACTTTTCCAGATATCTTGTTCACAAACACACGAACATTTGAACAAACGAACACACACACACACACACACACGGACAGACACGATCGAATGCATTACTCCCTAGCGGGAGTAATGAGCAGGCAAGTATTATCAATAAAAAAAATCACCTTTAGAGGCCATTTTTCCCCACAAAGCGGGGGTTGGCCTTTTTCGGGCACCGTGGTTGTTGTTGTTTGTTGTTGTTGGTCCCCTTTTTGAAGCAACGTTTTACGGCCGGATGCCCTTCCTGCCGCCAACCCTGTTTGTCGCCTTTTACGACAAACAGGGATTACCAGTGAACTGGTACTCAATTAGCCGACCTCGGAAGGATGACAGGCTGAGTCAACCCCCCTGGCGTTAATTCAGCGATCAACCGGGATTCGAACCCAAGATCCTAGGATCCTAAGCTGGCACCCTAGCCGCTAAGCCAACACGAAGAATGTTAAAGGATATGATTGAACTTAAGATGCTGCATCAATCCTTCATCTTTAGATCTCAGTTCCAATGATTGGATTTACCTATATAAATGGTAATAATAAGCGTAGAATCAAAACACAGTTAATAAATTCGGCCGTTACACTCACAAGTGGATCACCCTCTGCATCGCTTTGTGGAAGCTGCTTGGAAGGACCGCCACCCTCCTTGGATGATGAGTATCCGTCAAATCCTACATCCTCTGGGCGCAGCTGGAGCAACGTTGGCCACTCGTGCTGTGACTGTGGTGAGCTCCATGGATATGTCTCCATCACCCACTTTGCAGGATCTTCCCACGAACTCCTTCTTCCATAGAGCTACAGCCACCAAAAAAAAAAGTTGTCAGCTTTAGTTATGAGTACTTCATCCAAAACTGGCAGTGGTGCCAAATCCTCATCAGTAGTCATGGGACAGATGGACTGCAGCCATGATGGATGTCTAATGATGATTTAAAAAAACGTGTGGATTTGCCAAGGTTAATGCTCATTGTCGGCCAACTACATTGTACCATTCCATTCGGTTTGCTGAAAACATTTTAATGAAGTCAGATAGCTCGGTTGCAGATGTTGGAACGACTATGCATCCTAACAGCAAATGCTGCTGGTTTAGATTCCGCTTTGTTTCTATTATTAAAATCATGAAATCGTTTTTCACAAATTATCGCAAGTCATTCGAGATGAGGGTAAAGGTCCTTTGACCCATATTACTCGTGCCACACTGTGTTCTGCTTGTAACAACCCAGAGTAGAAAACACAATGAGATTCATACACTGATGTGCAGACGTGGCAAGATGTATGATAGGATAGATATAATCAGTAAATATATGCAACTCAGCTGACGAATAAAGTGCCTTCAGAAAGTGTCACACCCTTTGACTTTTTCACATTGTATTTTGTTTCTGCCTGAATTAAAAACTGCTTAAAATGAGATTTTTTGTCTGATCTACACATAACACCCCATAATGTCAAAGTGGAATTTATTATTATTTTTTCGAAATTCTTACAAAATAATTAAAAATGAAATACAGAAATATCTAATTTACACAAGTGTTGAACCCCCTTCGTCAATACTTCATAGAAGAACCTTTGGCAGCAATTACAGCTTAGAGTCTTCTTGGGTATGTCTGTATCAGCTTTGCATATCTGGATTTGGGGAGTTTCTCCCATTCTTCCTTGCAGATTTGCTCAAGTTCTGTCAAGTTGGATGGGGAGCGTCGGTGAACAGCAATCTTCAAGTCTTTCCACAGATTCTCAATGTGATTCAAGTCGGGCCTTTGGCTGGGCCACTCAAGAAAACACATTAAACATGAAAACATACATGGATACTTAAAACATACAATAAAGGAAGTGGGAGACAAGAGGGGGAGAGAGAGGAAAGCATACAAGCACAACAACAGTAGAGAACAGGGACTTCGGTAGATCTGTGGAAGGGAGAGGGGTACATGGTATTAAGCAAATGAGCACTACTAGGAATTTCAGGAAGGAAGTTGGAGATTGAAAAAGGTGGATTTAGGGTGTATTAACGGGGGTAGAAAAGATCAAGGTTTTGTATGGGGAAATATAAGAGATGGTGGTGAACAGCTGTTTTGAAGACCTTGAGGGAGGAATGGGATTGAAGAGAGTGTGGGAGTTTGTTCCAGAGGCGGGAAAAATGAGGAATGAAAGAGAGAAGGTGAGCAGAGAGTCTTGATTTTGGCAGTTTCACCAGAAGAGGGTTGCTGGCAGATCTTGTGTGTCCTGAAGGAATATTTGGAGGACAGAGCACAGACAGAGCTGGGGAACCCAGGCCGAAGAAGAGTCGGTCGAAGACAGAAAGACCACCAACCTGCCTGAGGGTGAGCGAGTGAAAGGCCCTCAGAATCAGCTTCATTGCAGGAGATTCCAATGATTCTGAAAGCATTGGTTTCAACAACGTAAAGCCGAGCTAGGTGTGAGGCAGGAGCACCAGCCCAGAGTGGAGAACAGTATTCCATCAAGCTGTGGATGAAAGCTTTGTATGTGGTGAGGAGCTCAGTAGTGCCAAGGAAGGACCTCACACGACGGAGGAGTCAGCGACTGGCTTTGGAGGCCAGTTTGGAAATGTGGTTTTCCCAGGAAATATCACGGCAGATAGTGAGACCCAAAAGCTAGAGTGACAGAACTTCTTCGAGAGGATTGTTGAGAAAGTAGATGGGAGGCTTTTCAAGACGGTCTTTTCAGAGAGACATAGTGAGAGTGTGAGACCTGCCCAACCAATGTCCTTCTTGCACGCTTGCTCAGACAGCCATCTCTAGGAAGAGTCTGGGTGGTAGTTCCATATTCTTTCCATTTCCTAATAATGGAGCTCACTTCCTAATAATGCTCTTGGGAACTTTCAACACCATAGAAATTGTTTTATCCCCCTCCCCAGATCTATGCCTCCTCACAATTCTATACAATTCTATATCAGAGTTCTACAGATAGTTCCTTGGACTTCATGGTGGAGTTTTGCTCCGACATGCACTGTCAACTATGGGACCTTAAATAGAAAAGTGTTTCTTTCTGAATCATGCGCAATCAATTGAATTGGCAACAAGTGGACTCAAATCAAGTTGAAGAGACATTTCAAGGATGATCAAAGGAAATTGGATGCACCCAATTTCAATTTGGAGTGTCATAGCAAAGGGATTGAATACTTACTGACTCGAATCATTTCAGCTTTTCATTTCTAATTATATTAATTACATTTTTGAAATTAATTCTACTTTTTTTTCCACTTTTACATTATGGGGTAATATGTGTAGATCGGTGACAAAATAAATCTCCATTTAATCCATTTTAAATTTGGGCTGTAACAACAAAATGTGAAAAAGTCAAAGGGTATGAATACTATATGAAGGCACTGTCGGTAACA
This sequence comes from Myxine glutinosa, assembly GCF_964187855.1. Classification (NCBI taxonomy): domain Eukaryota; kingdom Metazoa; phylum Chordata; class Myxini; order Myxiniformes; family Myxinidae; genus Myxine; species Myxine glutinosa. The sequence goes on from NC_136261.1 coordinate 329,792,532, forward strand.
TGGGACAAGACAATAAGAAAAGAGATTTGTAATAAAAAAACAGAAAGAAAATACAATTAATCTGGATCCCTTTTGGAACTCCAATGGCAAACTTGTATGCATTTACTCCTTATTCTCTTGGATCAAATGCAAAACAATTAAAATTGAGGCAATGCTTTGTGTATTGTTCTTCAATAAAATAAAAATGAAAACTTTGGAAAACATTTTCAAAATGTAGACATAAACTAGTTGAGTTTAACCCATTAGTGCGGTGTTTAAGTTACCAACCCCCAGCTAGCTAATGCTAACCTGCAGCCCTTCTCGGACAGCTTCCAGGAGATATGGAATGATAGAGTAGTTCCACAAGTCCGTGAACCACACCCGAGAGCCATCAACATCCATAGGACATGACAAGAAGAGCCGTGGGCCTGTATAAGGGGCACGATGCACAGAAAGCTGGATTAAAGGAAGGGCAAACGCTTCGAAAGAAGACATTAAGCTGTAAACTATAATTTAATCACCAGACTCAAATATAAATTAAAAACTTCTGAGTTTAGTCATATTGAATGAGTTATCTCGCACTGCACCTCTTCACAGTAAGACGTTGAGCAAAAGGAATCTCACCAATGGTCACATCAGAGGAACTGTGTGCTTCCAGGAAGCGATTGAGATGGTTCCATGCTTTGGGCATCCAGTCGATGATGCGATTGAGATCATTGTTACGGGTTCCGGTCTCGATCTCCATCTCAACAAGCTTGCGCCGCAGGTATCGGCTAAGGAAGCCATTGACAGGCTCCACATGGTTGGCACAAAGGACCCACCTGTAGGTGGATAGGTTGGTAAGATCACGCATGATGAAAAACACTTCAAGTTTCGGAAGTAAAACACTCGATTACATGAGGTAGGTTGAAACTGTAAAAATGATCATGCACTCTATGTACCGGAAGTTGTGATGAAGCTGCAAATTTGGTGTGGATGCCACAGCCTGATTCATCGTCCCAATGATGTATGAGCTGGAAAGGCAAGATTTGCAGAAAAAGATAAATATCATGTTCCACAAAACAGCAGCAATTAATAATAATAATAATAATAATAATAATAATTCATTTATTTTGTATAGCGCTTTTCAAGTAGCCCAAAGGCGCTTTGACAGAGTGGAAAACATAATGCATAACAATACATGAAAACAACAATTGCAAAAAGACAAGAATCAATAGGGAAATATTTAAAGCAAAAGGAGGGAGAAGGAGAAAAGAAAGTCAGGGGTTAAATGCTGTGGGTTGAATGTTGAATGCAGTGTTGAACAGGTGGGTCTTTAGTGATGTTTTGAATGTGGTGAGTGAGGAGGAGTCTCTGATGGTGTGAGGTAGAGTTCCAGAGGGTGGGAGCAGCGATGGAGAAGGCCCTGTCCCCCCAGGATCTGAATTTGGTCCGGATGGAGGGGGTCAGGAGGTTGGTACCAGCAGAGCGGAGGTTGCGGGTGGGAGTGTGTCTGGAGAGGAGGTCAGCCAGGTAGGATGGGGCCAGGTTATGGAGGGCTTTGTATGTCAAGAGGAGGATTTTGTACTGGATTATCTGGGGGATAATTAAGACGTCCACAATGTCTTATCCATCAGAAAACACATCACTTATATATTTATACAACTGTTTATGCAGGCTGCTACTGATTTGAATCAGGTTGAAACATAAAATATTGTATATGGATGGATGAGAATCAAGTACATTCATGTTAATAGGAAGAAGATCTTGCAGGAACCCGTAAACACGCCACACGAGACTAAAAATACCACTTTTGCCATTTTAGCACAGGACAACGATACGTGCTACGTATACATGTCATGAAATAATCTCAATGGCTGTATTTTCAAAAGGGATGTTTTGACCCCCCAACCATGATCTACGTCTGCATATTCTGCTCGTCGGTAGACATCTTGATGCACAGAATAAACTTCTGATAGGATGCTACGAGCAGGAATAAATTGTGAGGCAGATTAGTGATCTGTTAATAGCATGTGACCACCAGGCTGCCAGACAAGTGTGTGGCTCTGTTCCATATCACCAAAATTGGACAGGCATTTGCTATCCATTCCTGGCTGTGCCTGTAAAAAGGGAGAAGGTGTAGGGGCTCAAGAAAAGGTTCTGACCATTTTTGGAACTTGCAGCTCAGGAAACCGTTAAAAATCTCGCCAAGAGAGCCGATGTGGTGCAGGTTATCCAGAATGATGACAAGGGGAAGGTCTGCAGCATTACTTTCATTACTGCACTGGTCAGCCAAGTTCAACAAATACTGGCGCAGTTCCTGGTCACACACACACACACACATGCCTAAATCAGCGATAACCTTGGTTTCTTAACATTAAAACCTTCCAACACAACAGGAATCTCAGAGTCGTGATTTTGGAGATGTCTACATTCCTAAATATGCAGTATAAAAGATACCATCTCCGTTCTCGAGCTACGGACTCAAATACATTGGAAATCATCTGAAACTTCAAACTTAGAAATGGAACGTTAAAGATAAGATGCATTTTTTTTCAATATTCTGCGCATTTCAACAATGAGGATTTAAAACGTCGACATTTCTATAAGGTTTCACATTCTAGGAAGATAGTCTGGAGGAATATACTCTCGTCTGAGCTGTACATCCTGGGTTCAAATCTGGACCCAGCTATAAACTGTCATCCTGGTGTTTCACCGGCAGGGCGATTCATCAATGTTTGTGCCATCCCTAAAATGGAAGTTAACTGGGTGTCCTGTCTGCCAGTATTAGTTGGTGGACGTTAGAGATCCCACGTTGTCCTTTGTGAAGAATAGGCGAGCGAGTGGAGTGTTGGCACGCTGACAAATAACAAATTATTGCCCTAACCAGCAGGGGGCACTGCATCAGCGGCACAATTGTGCCCTCAGGCAATGATGCTACCTCGCAGTCTTATGTTTCAGACAAAAGAATAAGGTAATTGGCGATAACACAAGCACAGTCACTTTCAGAGCTTTTATTCCATCTCCACAGGGTGTTTCAAAAAGATTGATACAACTTTGACTTCATGCCATTTCTTTGTTTTCTGAACCATACCGTTTTCCTTTTCAGGGTTTGGTGGTGTTATGATATTTGTTCCCTGGGATTTCTATCTCCATAGCTCAACTATGCCATTGACAGTGGAGCAGAAGACAAAAGTGGTGCCTCTGTGGTATGAGAATAAATCATATGTAGACACCCACCGGAGGTTCTGCCGGGAATACGACCTCAGAACACATGACGGACCCACAAATTGTGCCATTCAACGCAATGTGAAACATTTTGAGCACAAGGGTACAGTGTACAACCTGAGCAAGGGCAACAGTGGCAGGCCAGGCATCAGTAACCAAGAGCCAAGCCAACATCGACGCCCTGCGGGATTCTGCAGTGGACAGTCCCAAGAAATCCCACCACGCATGCTCCCAGGAGCTGGACATCAAACCAACATCAGTCTGGTGTATCCTCACTAAGGAACTGAAGCTTTTCCCATACATAATCTCTATCAGGCATAAACTGACTCAAGATGACATGAGAAGAAGACTTGATATGTGCAACTGGCTCAGTGACAGGATGGAGCGGTACCCAAACTGGATCAACCTGATGTGGTTCAGTGATGAAGCCCATTTCCACTTTAACGGTGCCATCAGCAACCACAACAACATTTTCTGGGGGGTAGAACCACCTGATGAGATCACTGAGAGGCACCTTAAAGGGCCTAAGGTCACATGCTTCTGCACCTTCAATGCCAGATGGGGAATGTTAGGGCCTTACTGGTTTCAGAATGACAACAGCAGGATGGTAATGATCAACGGTGAGCACTACCAGGCCATGCTCCAGAAGTTCCATAATGATCTAGCCCAAAACGTCACAACAAACCAGCTCAGCATGACCTGGCTTATGCAGGATGGTGCACCCCCTCATACAGATGGCGACACCATCACTTTCCTGCAGCAGCACTTCAGAAACCGCCTCATTACCCTGGGTACCGCTCATGACTGGGCACCCCATAGCCCAGACTTGAACCCGCTGGACCACTGGTTCAGGGGAGATGCCAAGGGCTCTGTCTACATCAACCGCCCTGCCACACTGGATGGTCTGAAGCAGGAGGTGCCAGACTACTTCCAGGCAGTGCCACATGAGACCTACCGGAAAGTGGACAGAACTTTCGAGTCAGGATCAGTGCCTGTCTGAACTGTAGGGGCAAACATCGAGAACGTTAATTGCAAGGAATTTGCATAAATGCCAATTTCTGACCTTGGGCTCTCACTAACTCTAGCAGTAACTTACTGCAATAGCAATCAGTGATATAAAATACCATGTCATAATCTTTCAAGAAATGTTTGGTTCACCTTCCTGAGGTTTCTGTTTCTTTGTAAATAAAAGTTTAAAGTTGTATCAATCTTTTTGAAACACCCTGTATAAAGATGAGCATTCCTAAAGTAATATATTAAGGTAACTAACTGTAGGAAGGTTATTCTGCAGATCAGAGTATAGTCACACAATTAGATTTGTGATCTGAGGTGTTTCGACTTTGGACCAGACTCTCGTCGGTTAACCAGCTTACAGTGACTGCAACCCTTCCCTTCTCTCTGAGCATATTCTTTGCTGTGATAGTAATTCAATCCCATGGGATAACTTAATATTTCGCCATAACCAGATAGTGCTGCTGGCTCATAGTGATGATCTGATTATAGTGTCTATTATGCTCCTTCTGTTTGTGTTTTGTATTCAAAGCCAATCCAGAATCTGCTAAATTATGTCTTATGTATGTATGTATACTGTATATATACAGTGCATTCCGAAAGTATTCCGACCCCTTCACTTTTTTCACATTTTGTTATGTTGTAGCCTTATGCTGAAATAGTTCAAATTCATTTTTTCCCTCATCAATCTACACTCAATACCCCATAATGACAAAGAGAAAACAGGATTTTAGAAAGTTTTTCAAATTTATTAAAAATAAAAAACTAAAATATCACATTGACATAAGTATTCAGACCCTTTGCTATGACACTTGAAATTTAGCTCAGGTGCCTCCCATTTCTCTTGATCATCTTAGATGTTTCTTCACCTTGATTGGAGTCCACCTGTGGTAAATTCAATTGATTGGACATGATTTGGAAAGGCACACACCTGTCTATATGAGGTCTCACAGCTGACAATGCATATCAGAGCAAAAACCAATCCATGAGGTCAAACGAACTGCCTGCAGAGCTCAGAGACAGGATTGTGTCGAGGCACAGATCTGGGAAGCCTACCAAAAAACTCTGCTGCATTGAAGGTTCCCAAGGGCACAGTGGCCTCCATAATTCTTAAATGGCAGAAGTTTGGAACAACCAGGACTCTTCCTAGAGCTGGCCGCCCGGCCAAACTGAGCAATCGGGGGAGAAAGGCCTTGGTAAGAGAGGTGACCAAGAACCCGATGGTCACTCTGGCTGAGCTACAGAGATCCTGTGTGGAGATGGGAGAAACTTCCAGAAGGACAACCATCACTGCAACACTCCACCGATCTGGGCTTTATGGCAGAGTGGCCAGACGGAAGCCTCTCCTCAGTGAAAGACATGAAAGCCCGCTTGGAGTTTGCTAAAAAGCACCTAAAGGACTCTCAGACTGTGAAAAACAAGATTCTGTGGTCTGATGAAACCAAGATTGAACTGTTTGGCTTCCGTCTGGCCACTCTGCCATAAAGCCCAGATCGGTGGAGTGTTGCAGTGATGGTTGTCCTTCTGGAAGTTTCCCCTATCTCCACACAGGATCTCTGGAGCTCAACCAGAGTGACCATCGGGTTCTTGGTCACCTCTCTTACCAAGGCCCTTCTCCCCGATTGCTCAGTTTTACCGGGAGGCCAGCTCTAGGAAGAGTCATGGTTGTTCCAAACTTCTGCCATTTAAGAATTATGGAGGCCACTGTGCTCTTGGGAACCTTCAATGCAGCAGAAAGTTCTTTGTCGGCTTCCCCAGATCTGTGCCTCGACACAATCCTGTCTCTGAGCTCTGCAGGCAGTTCCTTCGACCTCATGGCTTGGTTTTTGCTCTGATCTGCATTGTCAGCTGTGAGACCTCATATAGACAGGTGTGTGCCTTTCCAAATCATGTGCAATCAATTGAATTTACCACAGGTGGACTCCAATCAAGGTGAAGAAACATCTAAGATGATCAAGAGAAATGGGAGGCACCTGAGCTAAATTTCAAGTGTCATAGCAAAGGGTATGAATACTTATGTCAATGTGACATTTCAGTTTTTTATTTTTAATAAATTTGCAAAACTTTCTAAAATCCTGTTTTCTCTTTGTCATTATTGGGTATTGAGTGTAGATTGATGAGGGAAAAAATGAATTTAAACGATTTCAGCATAAGGCTGCAACATAACAAAATGTGAAAAAAGTGAAGGGGTCTGAATACTTTCTAAATGCACTGTGTGTGTGTGTGTGTGTGTGTGTGTGTGTGTGTGTGTGTGTGTGTGTATATATATATATATATATATATATATATATATATATATATATATATATACACACACACACACACACATACGGTATATATATGTGCATGTTAGCAGGCTTTAAAGACAAAGTTGATGGAATGAATTATTAGATGCTCATTTTGAGCAACAATCTTATAAAGCGCTTTCAAAACCATAGTACCAATCCTAAGGGGAAAACTATCAGGAAAATTCAATATATGTTTAAAATATTCCTTAAAATAAATGATACAACAATTACTGTACATCACCAGGAATTTAATGTTTTTTTGCTATGATAACTAATCACACAAATTAGTCACCATATAGAGTTGGAAGCAGGTTCATAAAATGTATTACGTGAAGTATTCACTAATAATGATAATGTATTTAATAAAGAAAAATGACTGTGTGCATGAAGTTAATTTGCATTCCTTGATTTAACTATTTTCCTTCACAGTTTTCTCTGCAAGGTTTGTCTTTTCCACAAGGTTAAAACATCTATGGCCTTGGAAATACAAGATCAATGAAAGGAAGCTCCATGATTTCATCCGCAATATGATTTGCAAAAGCTCCATTACTTTGTATTTTTTTATCCTTCACAATATCCTTCAAGGACATAAGTTACAGAAATCAAATTCAACTCGCACTCCACTTTAACAGCTGGTGAATGCTGAAAGATTGGGGTTTTTTTTTTTTTAAACACAATCAGCCTTTGAAAGTTAATGGCGTTAGAGATACAAATAATTTCCAAAAATGGTGGTAAAAAATGGGTTGCAGGATGTTTACTTTTGAGGTGAAAACAAGGAAGGCCAAATGGAAAAAGAACCTCCGAAAATCAGAAAAGTTTAATCTAACCAAAGCAAGTATTGAGGACTGTAATTTATTTTATCAGGGCAAGATGGAACTACCAACATGGATTTTATCCCAGAATCATGTATATGAACAAATACTTGATGAGAGAGGGGTTACCTTCTTCACACTTTCATGAGTTATCTATTACCTATCCCTTCATGAGCTCTCAATGTATCCTTTAGTAACCTGTGAAGTCAAAAACCTCCGACTTCAAAATATGTTGGGACCGAACAAGTTTATGGAAAGAGGGCTGGCAGGATAGAAGAGACACTCACCTTTGAGCTGCCTAGTCTAGATGGCAATCCAGCCCCAGCTACAAACTGTCATCCTGGTGTTTCACATAAACGGTGACATATAAATGTGTGCACCATCCATCAGATGATCTGTCTGCTGACACTGGTGGTTGGTGGACATTAATGATCCTAACTGTGTTATTTGTGACGAGTTAACTCCGGTACCCTGGCTGAATTCCAAATTCCTGCCACTATCAGTCTAAAGTCAGGTCGAGCTGGCCAACGAGTGAAAGATTTGATGGAGAAAATAAATAAATAAATAAATAAAACGATCCCTGGCTGACCCCATAAGAAGATGGGAACAATTGGGGTCATTAAAACAAAGTAGTAGCAGCAGTAGTAGTAGTAGTGGTGGTGCACGAGCCCAGGTCAGTTCTGTTCGACCAGGCCCGTGGTATGGAAATAGCCGATTGATCTCCATGGAGCAATTCAGAGATCCCTCCATCTAAGCACATCCAAGCCTGTTCAAGCAGAACTTATGAGTAGTGGAGGTAGTAGTAGTATGTAGTTGTAAGTTGATGGAATATCTATCCACTGACAGGATAACTCAGGATTAGCGTGCATGCCATTGAGTTTGAGTCACGGCCTAATTAACTTTGGAAAGGTCAACACCGCACAACGGAGTGATGACCTTTCCAAAGTTAATTTGTGGCTATAAAAGCATCCATGATCAAGTCTTGGGAACACCTGATGACCAACAAATTAATGAGAAAAGTACTGTGGTCTTGTTGAAATGGTCTCGGGCACCCCAAAAAATCTTTATTTGTAAGAGTAATTTTGCTGGAGGTCACAATGCCCAAAAGTGCATTAATTAAAACGAAAACATTTATTCATAAATAATTATTTTAAAAATAAAGTTGAAAGGATAAAATGTCATGAAGAAAGCTGGAACGATTTCGGTAAACGAGTTAGGTTGGCGTCATCATCGTTCATAGGTAGCACATGGCATCATCATCCAGGTACCTTTGCTGGTGTAAAATAAATAAATAAGTGGAGGAATGTTTTTGCCCCAGCAAGACTCAGAAGAGATGTTCTTTCTTGTTCTATTTTCCTAACACCTATTTTTCCTACACTGGGTGGGTTATTTGATAATACTGTAAAAGCAGTCATGTTTTTGGCTCTGAATGAAAAGATAATTTTACGTGAAATTACTTAATGTGACTGCACTGCAATGTCCACATTCGCTCCGTCATATGTTCTGCATCCAGGATCCTGGGCTTGTGTCCCCATTTCACATTTTACTGCTCATTACTGCCCCTCCCCACCCAACCCCAACACTCTTGCATCCCACTCTCGATTCCCAAACTTATTATTCTGGCTACTCTTGTGTTCTGATATTAAAGGGGTTACTGCAATCTCACCGATCTATCCTCGAGGTGTCTTCTGCTTTTACAGCAATGTTGTGCCTAATTGAAACTTTTATCATCCAGGATGTTCAAACTCGTTCATTTCCTTATTATGTTATTTTTGTTTCAATGACTCCATTTTCCTTATTATGCCAATTAATATGGTGGTGGCTCTCACCGGCGACATTCAAAGCGTCGTTTCCTCCAGCCCTTGGTCCAAGTTATTATGACTCAAAGGAATTAGAATAAAATTGGCTTTTCGCTTCATTCTTCAATAAGAGGTTCTTCCCTCCACCACCATAGGTGGATGGAGGTTGTAATCTATATGTGACTCCCTGTCTCCTTAATGAAGAACAGATCTATGAGATATTTTACACTATTGTTTTGCTCTTAAGGAAAATTAACCCAGATTAAAAATAAAACGAGAGCGTTCATACAATACATTATCCCACTTCAGTGTTTAATTATATAATTAAATTGAAATAAAATAAAAATTCTAAAGGTCATATAGAAATGAATGATATCAGAAACCTGAATAACTGACGATGAGAACAACATTGGTAAATATAATAGTGTATTGTTAGTGTTGTTTATCTTACTATAATTCACCAAATGTCTGTCTGTCTGTCTGTCTGTCTGTCTGTCTGTCTGTTCCCAGGTACCGCAAAAACGGCTGAAGCGATCGCAACGAAATTTTGGGTGGGTAATCCCCTGGAGTAAAACAGGCTATATTGTTTTTCCAATTTTTCCCCAATTTTCAATTTTTTCCAATTTCCAATTTTCCAGTTTTTCCAAACACGATGGAATAATATTTACCGATATGAACAGTGATGTGGCTTTTATTGAAATTCTACAAATACTGTTAAGATTTTGATGATTTGCGTGTGATATGATTTAACGGATGTTTATATAAATCGTTTAAAATAAAAAAAACACTTCAATTTCTGATATTTTGCCTTTTCATTTGGGCCTCCCAATTGAAGCCCCGCACGTAGGGCGGGTACCGTTGCTAGTATTTGTAATGGAGAAAAACTGCGATCTGATGTGAAATAGATGAAGAATTACAACGAAGGCTTTGGGGTTGATACCTTGCTAGACTTGTGGTCCACGTTGAAAGTGGCAATGATGCCATCAGAGACTTCACGCCCAGACCGCCTTACAATGTACTCGGCAAGCCGGTTTGCCAAGTAGGTCTTTCCCGTGCCACTTGGTCCAGAAAGGATGATCCGCCGATGTTCAGTCAGGAGGGATACATATCTCTGGAGCATCGCCTTTGGGATGAGTGTCTCAAAAACAAGGCTGTCCAGGCTGCTTTCAGCTTGTCCTAATATGCCCGTGACCAAGGATATGGCATTTCAAGAGAAAAACAGATAAAGGCACAAAACATTAGGACGAAATTGGGAAAACAGCTCGATATAATTCAAGCACAATAAGCATCAAAGGAGAAATGGCTGTTTGAATAAAAAGGACAACTAGAAAGCATCTGAAAATGCAAAACCCGCCTGCGTCCGTTTGTATTCAGACGTCTTTTTCTTCTTCTTTTGTATGCTCAAAATAACGAAAACAGTAAAAAAAAGAAAAAAAAAGAAAATTGACTATTTAATGCAACCTTGATCTTTAGATCTAAAAAAAACAATCAGCTTCTAGCTTTTGATTGATGAACCAATTAAGTGCCCCAATATGCAAATTCTTAAAATTTCAGGTCAATCGGATGAAAATTGACGCTGACCTTTGACCATTTGACCAAGTTATTAATTTGCCTTCTCCATATTCTCGTAATATAGCTTTGGTGAAAATTTGATGACAAAACTCAAATGGTAAATTGAAATTTCAGGTCAATTTAATGAAAATTGATGATTTTAGGTGATGCTGACCTTTAACCTTTTGAACAAATTATAAATTTTTCTTCTCCATATTATCATAATAAAGCTTTGTTGAAAGTTTGATGACAAAATTCAAATGGTAAATTGAAATTTCAGGGCAATTGGATGAAAATTGATGATTTTAGTGTCACTGACCACCTTTGACCTTTTGACAACATTATTCATTTGCCTTCTCCGTATTATCGTAATTAAGATTTGATGGCAATAGCTCAAATGGTAAAAAGGTTACAACTCGGACAGAAAAAAAAAAACCACAAACACACACACAAACAAACACACACACACACACACACACACACACACACACACACACACACACACACACACACACACACACACACACACGATTGGCTAGAAAATCTAAACCTTGCATGTACTTTACCGAGAAAATCAATCAGTACACTGAGTATGGTCGTGTTGAAATATCAATAACTATCAACTTATGGAAGCATTTAACATGAAAGGATGGAAGAGTTATCATTTGTACAAGTGTACAATGCCAAATGAGAAATGGTTTCATTGAGTGAGAACGATGAGTCAAACAAACCCACCTGTCTCTTTCCTTGGTCATCCACTGGAAGAGATTCCTCTTTTTTGAATTTCTCGGCCTTACCATCAGCCATGACCTTTCCCGGGCCAACCATAAATCAAAGATTCCAGCTGCAGATTGGGCATCCTCGTCGATCCAAGTCTTTCTTTGGGAAATCAGAGCTGTGCACAGTCTTCAAAGGCCTTTGTCCATAGCTCAATAGAGTACTGCTCTCTTTTTCTGTATTGTATTCCAAACTAATCCAGAATCTTCTAAATTATGTGTTGCAGAATTCTTTGCTGACAACTTCAGTAGGTAACTAATGTACATGATGTTTTGTCTGCCTCAATCTAATGTTGGCCCTCATTCAAATTTAATCTACCATCTGGAACATTCAGATGCTTGGGCAGTCATTACAATACCTGGGACTTCATCAACACCAACACATAAATGTCAGGTCCAAAGCACACCATCAATATCGATGATCATTTTACCTGTATCACCTCCAATGCAATCTACTGTTTTCATGTTCACTTTGCAATAAACTCTACATCGGTGAAACTGGACGACGGCTTAGAGACCACTTTGGAGAACACCTCTAGTATGTCAAAACCAACAACGATGACATCAGTAAACTAGTTTCTCATCACTTAGACCAGGCAGTACAAACTATTCATCATTTGTCTGATTGTGGGTTGATACTCCACCATGGAAGCAATGACTTCCGGAAATTCAAAGAACAGGATTTCATCTATAAACTTGGAACATCAGTACCAAACGGCCTGAATGAAAAATTTACTTTCTGCTCGTCACTGTGCTCAGTCAGGCTCATCCTTCACCCCTCTCTTCTTCCACTTTTTCAGTCCATTTCCTTACTCCTTCCTCATCTACAGCTTGTTTCCCCTCTCCCTTCTCTCCCCTGTACTCCAGCTACATCCACACCCCTCTACCCCACATACCTCCACACCGCTCCACTCTCACCCCTCTACCCCACCACTACCATACCATACCCTCTATACCCCTCATACCCCCAAACTCCCTCTACACCACCTACTCACATATACACCCCCACACCCTTCAACACCCATTACACATCTAATGCTCTCTAGATCACCGACAGTGCATTCAGAAAGGATTCAGACCCCTTCACTTTTTTCACATTTTGTTATGTTGCGGCCTTATGCTGAAATCGTTTAAATTCATTTTTTCCCTCATCAATCTACACTCAATACCCCAAAATGACAAAGAGAAAACAGGATTTTAGAAAGTTTTTCAAATTTATTAAAAATAAAAAACTGAAATATCACATTGACATAAGTATTCATACCCTTTGCTATGACACTTGAAATTTAGCTCAGGTGCCTCCCATTTCTCTTGATCATCTTTGAGATGTTTCTACACCTTGATTGGAGTCCACCTGTGGTAAATTCAATTGATTGGACATGATTTGGAAAGGCACACACCTGTCTATATAAGGACTCACAGCTGACAATCCATATCAGAGCAAAAACCAATCCATGAGGTCGAAGGAACTGCCTGCAGAGCTGAGAGACAGGACTTTGTCGAGGCACAGATCTGGGGAAGCCTACAAAAAAAATTCTGCTGCATTGAAGGTTCCCAAGAGCACAGTGGCCTCCATAATTCTTAAATGGAAGAAGTTTGGAACAACCAGGACTCTTCCTAGAGCTGGCTGCCCGGCCAAACTGAGCAATCGGGGGAGAAGGGCCTTGGTAATAGAGGTGACCAAGAACCCGATGGTCACTCTGGCTGAGCTCCAGAGATCCTGTGTGGAGATGGGGAAAACTTCCAGAAGGACAACCATCACTGCAACACTCCACCGATCTGGGCTTTATGGCAGAGTGGCCAGACGGAAGCCTCTCCTCAGTGAAAGACACATGAAAGCCCGCTTGGAGTTTGCAAAAACGCACCGAAAGGACTCTCAGACTGTGAGAAACAAGATTCTGTGGTCTGATGAAACCAAAATTTAACTGTTTGGCCTCAATTCTAAGCGTCATGTCTGGAGGAAACCAGGCACCGCCCATCACCTGCCCAATACCATCCCAACAGTGAAGCATGGTGGTGGCAGCATCATGCTGTGGGGGTGTTTTTCAGCAGCAGGGACTGAAGGACTGGTCAGGGTTGAGGGAACAATGAACGGAGCAAAGTACAGAGATATCCTTAATGAAAACCTGAAACAGAGCGCTCAGGACCTCAGACTGGGCCGAAGGTTGACCTTCCAACAGGACAATGAGCCTAAGCACACAGCGAAGACAATGCAGGAGTGGCTTAGGGACAACTCTGTGAAGGTCCTTGAGTGGCCCAGCCAGAGTCCTGACTTGAACCCAATCGAACAACTCTGGAGAGACCTGAAAATGGCTGTCCACCGACGGTCTCCATCCAACCTGACAGAGCTTGAGAGGATCTGCAGAGAAGAATGGCAGAAAATCCCCAAATCCAGGTGTGCAAAGCTCGTCGCGTCATACCCAAGAAGACTTGAGGCTGTAATCGCTGCCAAAGGTGGTTCAACTAAGTACTAAGTTAAGGGTCTGAATACTTATGGCAATGTGATATTTCAGTTTTTTCTTTTGAATAAATTTGCAAAACTTTCTAAAACCCTGTTTTCTCTTTGTCATTATGGGGTATTGAGTGTAGATTGACGAGGGAAAAAATGAATTTAAACGATTTCAGCAGAAGGCTGCAACATAACAAAATGTGAAAAAAGTGAAGGGGTCTGAATACTTTCTGAATGCACTGTATCTCCCTCTCTATGTCTCTCACTCCCACCTCTTCCCCCATTCCTCCCTTCCTAATTGTCTTCTCATTCTATCTCCCTTCTTTTTCTTCCCATTCTTCTTTCTCTTCCTCTTCACCTCCTTGTCACTCATAACGTTTCATCCTGAGCAATACATCACACATGACGTGCTACCTCTGTCCAATCGGCGTCACCCATTCCCATTATGTCTGTGAAAGCGTCATTTGCGAAAGTCTCTTTTCACCAACCCCTGCCAAATTTCCTCTTTTGCTCCGGAGAAGGGTAAGGGCCAAAACATTAGCTTCTGTTCTCTCCATGGCGGATCAGTCACTATTTAAATTTAAGGTATTTGCATTTCTTATTTGTTTTAAGGAGTTTGAAGGTCTAAAGGGGCTAAAGGGTCTTATCGGGTCTAAAGGGTGTAAAGGGGTCTGAAAGGTTTTAAATGTTTAAATGGTCTACAAGAATGGCAATCGGTAGAGGGCATACCTCCGTGAGGCTGAATAGTTTATGTTATCTATCCCAAAGATAGGTCATATCTGGATCCAGACCTTAACCAAAATCGAATAGACTTGTTATTGTCTTGTTACTGCTCTTACATGAGCCTCGACTTCGTATACAAAAAAAAAAAATACAAAAAAAAAAAAATTGTCACATACCCAACTCATCAACCTAGTTTTGTCTCAATCCGTCCAGAACCTTTTGAGATATCTTTCTGCATCTCGTTTCAGCCCAATTTCTCAATGATGAAGAATCACTTAAAAATTCTCAGATCCAAATCCTGATCCGGATCTTCACCAAAATCTAATCATTTCATCCTCGTCACATACCCAACCTCTCCGCAAACTTCGTCCGAATCCGTCCACAACTTTTTGAGATATCTTGTTCACAAACAGACCGACAAACAGACAGAGGTGAAAACATAACCTCCATCCACCGTCAGTGGCAGAGGTAAAAATTCCAAAAGGGTGTAAAAGAGTAACGTTCTGAAAAGGTATAAAATGTTATACAGCATCTAATAGGTCTGAAAGGGTCTAATAGGTATAAAGGTCTAAATGCTATAGGGTACACACCATCCAGGGCAAACATCAAGGGTATGTGGATCAACTGAGGCTTCAAACCATGCTTTATTATTATTATTATTATTATTATTATTATTATAATATATATATGTCAAGTCAATTGGATGAAAATTATCTATTTTATGAGATCTTCACTTTTGACCTTTTAAGCTACTGACCTCAAAAACAATAAGTGTCTAGTAATAGCTTTTGATGAGCTCCTCGAGCTTGTTAAGTTTTGTGAAGATCGATCTGGAATTGTGACTTGTGGGTGACTGACAGACAGACAAACAGACAGACAGACAGACAGACAGACATATTCAGGAGACGAATACACTTGTGAATCTTCAATTTGGCAATTAATGATGCAAGGATAGAAAGAACCTAAGTTCTCAGAAACAACTGACCCAGTTCACAAATATTTAAAAACAGCAATATCCCAAATTTGTATTTGAAATGGAAGCAAGCAAGATACACCTACCTTTGAGGCTGAGGCAGATCGTTGTATTCTCTCCCACCAGGTATCCACATGGGAGTAACTCTGGTACGTCGAAGTCTCGGCTTCGCTCGAGGTCACCAATGTGGTAGCTGAGCACGCTATCTGAATTTAAACCGATATTAGTTAAAGGGTCCACCCGGAGGAGATATTCCTGCAAAGAGTGGAAAGCAAATTAGATCAAACTGCAATTACAATTTGTTAGCAGTGAATTTGACTCATTTCTAGTCAAAGAAAGGTATGCCGTTGCACGAGTTATATAAAATTCATTAAAAAACTATTCTGGCTAAACAGTTGCATTGGCTCTGTCTATTAGGCATAAGTTTAGCAGAGCTGCAGCCCCCCCTACATTTCCGTAGGATTGTAC
The DNA here is from genome assembly GCF_964187855.1 of Myxine glutinosa. Lineage (NCBI taxonomy): Eukaryota > Metazoa > Chordata > Myxini > Myxiniformes > Myxinidae > Myxine > Myxine glutinosa. The sequence continues at coordinate 329,808,568 of NC_136261.1, forward strand.
TGCAGCCAATACCGGGAAGAGAATTTAATTCTCAATTTTATAGACTAGTCCACCCCAGAACATCCACGAACATGCACGAGGGAACATCCATCCACGATGATCCATCCATCCACGAACATCCATCCACGAGGGAGAGGGAACATCCACGGACACTTGTTTTGGGTTTGTTAACCCGCATTCTGAGGGAGGCCTTTTTATATCAAAAAAGGGGAAAAAAGCAATAAAAAAAAAACATTAAACAGCTTGGGATGCGCACCTTGAACCATGGTCAAAATTCAACAAGACTGTCCCATGAGCATGCACAAGCACGTCAGCCAGAAGGCTGAAGTACATGGTCAATCAAACACACACATCCTAACCCTCGAGGCCAGAATGAATGGTCATACAGTTGGACCACTCCTCAATAGGAGTAGATCCCCATGACACTCGTCAGCATGGAGCAGAAGCTCTTCCTTTGAGTGAACTGGCCAAACCCTAAAAAATATTAAGTCGAGATCAGACCCCATCACTATCACTAGAGTAGGTAACGAGGAAGCACACCAGCTATTGCTAAATGCATCCTGACCAGCAGGAAACGTCCGCCACACATTAACCTGTCTGTGGTGCATGTTCTGGGAGTAGCCAGGAACAATATAAGTATAAAAAGTCTCTTCTGGCTAAACAGTCGATTAGGCCCCGCCAATAATACATGAGCTTAGCAGAGCTACAAACCTCTACCCAGAAGAAAAGAGCCTTTTTCGGCCAGAAGAGACTTACATTTTTAATTGTTGTACTGATTGTTTTGAAAAAATAAAAGGATATTTATGTACAGTATATGTATATATGCTGTTATTGGATTACTCATGATGGCATGAATCTTTAACCCATGCCATGATCATGGATGTGAAAATGAACTTTGTGTTGTTTGACTATGAAGATAAAAAAAAAACATTTTTATTATCCACAAATATTACCACTGGATGATATGAATGAGGCTGATTTAGCTATTATCTTTGGGAGCATGATAACTATAATGACACTCGGTAGAGAGCATACCCTCGCCAGGGTGAACAGTTTACAGTTTGTATCCCACTGATAGGCTGGATCTGGATTTAGACCTGAACTAAAATCTAATTGGCTTGTTCTTGTCACCGAACCAACTCATCCCCCAGGTTTTGTCATAACCTGTCTCCAACGTTTTGAGATATCGTGCTATAAATCATTTTGGCCCCATCACTCAATGGTGAAGAATGACTTAAATTTTTTTATTTATTATCATATCCAGATCCGTATTCGGATCTTCACCAAAATCGAATCGATTCGTCCTTGTGGCATAACTAACCTGTCCACCAAATTTAGTCTGAATCTGCCCACAACTTTTTGAGATATCCTGTTCACAAACAGACAGACAAACAGGGGTGAAAACATAACCTCCACCCACCTTGGGTGGTGGAGGTAAAAAATAAAAAAGCTAATATGCAGGGCGTTTTGAAGACTTAGCATTTGCATTAAAATAGACAGATGGACAAACATATTAAGCAGTGAATATATATATATATATATATATATATATATATATATATATATATATATATATATATATATATATATATATATATATACACACACACACAGTTATGTATCGTTAAATATAGTAATAAAAGTTCAAAGTTGCACAAGGACTTCATAGACACTCTGCAATCCTGCATGTATGTTTTTGTTTTTTTTTAATGTTGAAGGCTCCAGTCATACAAATACAGATGCCTTGATGGACACAAAAGTGGTTGTTAAATATCCTAATAATTAATCAATAATCAATAAAGTCAAGGATAATGGCAATGTATGTGACATAATATGGGCATATGGGTCATAATAGCAATGGGCCATAATAGTAGCGTGTTCTGTTAACGATGGTAATTTTGTTCAGAATAAGCATGCGAGCGAGACTATGTGCTCTACTGAGTGTCATTCTAGTTTATTACTAGATTAGCACAGTAGATTTAGTTACTTTTTAGTTGGATGTGCCTTTTTCCTTAAAAAAAAACACAATATAATAAAAATACAAAATATATATATATACACTAGTGGGGTATGCTTAAACATTGTAAGCAATGACGAACTTCAGATGTAGGTACATAATAAATAGAGCTTAATGATTATAAGCCTGGTGTTGATTAGCCTGGTGCCATGATTAGTCTGGTGTTGGCTTAGCCGTTAGGGTGCCGGCTTGGGATCCTCGGATCCTGGGTTCGAATCCCGATCGATCGCTGAATTAACGCCAGGGGGGTTGACTCAGCCTGTCATCCTTCCGAGGTCGGCAAATTGAGTACCAGCTTGCTGGGATGAATGATCCGGTGTGTACCCCGGTTTAGAATAGGTACACCGTATCCCTGCACATCATAAGAGGCGACCAAGGGTTGGCGTCAGGAAGGGCATCTGGCCATAAAAACATTGCCTCAAACAGGGAACCATGATTGTCATGGGGCCTGCAAGGCTAACCCCCGCTCTAGCGGGGAAAATGGCCTTAAAACGATCATTCATTCATATTCATTTCATCACCGACCTGCTAGATATCGTTTTTTTATGCGGACAAGTTTATGGTTTTTTAATGTATATTTTCATTGAGGTTTTTATTTGACAGTTTACAGTTATAGAAATTACAATTTTCAAATGCTAGATATAGATTGAGGTTTTTTTTCTTGTGCGTGTTTACAGTTTTTTTTACGCATAAATTCTGATGGTTCTGTGATTTTTCCTGGTGTATTAGCTTAAATGTCCGTTGGCATGCCAAATTTCAGCTTTCTACGACATGTGGAGGGTACCGAAAATTATTATCAGTCAGTGGGTAGAATGAAAATGATATATATATATATATATATATATATATATGTATATATATATATATATATGTTTAGTTACACCTCAATGTAGATATAATAATTGTTCTATTCATTTAATAAAACGCATTGGGATTTTGATGCATGACCTCAGCAAGCCAGATGGGAAATTGTCATGTGGCATGTATACAGAACATGGATCATTTTGCAGACTGGCTTCACAGAATAAATCGTACTCAAGCTCCAAGTTAGAGTCACCTTGAAAAGACGCCTCACGACTCCATCTAAGACATCCCACTTTGTCTTTCCACTGACTCCAATACTTCCAACGAGGTATTCCAAGGGCTTTGTATCCTGTTGGTCACAGTGCATGAACATCAAACAGTGCATTCCAGAGACATGCATTCTGAAATGTCAATCAGAAAGTTGAAGCAATGTCTGTTATTGGAACAGTAATGATTGCATGAATCTTTAACCCATGCCGTGATCATACATGTGGAAATGAACAAATTGAATTGCTCTGCAGAAAAAAGGAATTGAAGACTTAATGGAGATGTCCTTTGCAATTAATACTGCTATTGATCCTGGAAAGCCAGAAAGCATGACAAAATATCCAAAATATTTTACACCCTTCATGGTAGGCTAATCTCTGAGTCCCATGTGAAACATTTGCATCCCAGAATGGTGGTAATTGCTATTCTAGATGCTATTTGTCATTTTCCTCTGTGGACGAACATCAAGATGCTGGGGTCCTAGGTTCAATCAAAGGCACTGTGTCGATCGTCCACTAATGGCATTGTAATTCAGGTACAGGTACATTTGTTTCTCATAGTGTCCTGGTTTGGCAGGTGCTCAATGTACAAGCTCCTCCATGAGCCCAAGACACTGTCAAAAAAGTCATACTTCTCTGCGTTTGGAGGTGTCATCAAAGGCGACAACAATCTTCACATTCCTCCTGTCCTTCCTCAGGCTTCCATCTCCATCATCGATCAGCATATCTATATTGTCGGAAAGAGAGTGAACATACATAAGGGTCAAGAAAATGAGGCCTGAGGAAATTAAGGTAAAAGTAATAAAAATGATTTGTGAACAAGCAAAAAAGCTGAAATAGACAAGGAAGAGTAAAAAAAAGGTGTAAAAAAGGTAAAGAAAAAGAAAAGTCAAAAGAAAGTGCCTATACAGAGACAAAAAGGGAAAGGATGCATATACGTATTGGGGCAACAGGAAAGTAATACTAAAACAAATCTTAAAACTCCCACTGATTTGTGAACACAATTGGCTCAAACATTAATGAGTGAATGCTGGAAACTTTGTGCTCCAAAATTAATTGAGGAGTTTTGGTGGTTAAGGTATTTATGTATTGTTCCATAAGCTACTGACAACTAACCGTGGAGGTTCATAAACATTTCATTCTTGCTAAAAACTTTTAACATACAAATATAATGCCTGGAAGCTAATTTAGACATTTTAATCGAACTAGGGATTCAAAAATTACAAAAAACCGAAAATGAAGCAAAATAATTGAAATTGGGATTTAAAAAAAGTTTGTTGCCCTTTAACGGCCACTATTATCTCACCTTGTGGGGTTGGCTGGGGGAAGCTTGGCCGAAGTCTTTCACGAGCCGGCTGACCACGCCTGACGTTCACCGAGTTAGGGCAGGAATTTGGAATTTGGCCATGGTGCCGGCGATACTCGCCTACTCTTTGCGATGGCCACCATATGGGATCTTTAATGTCCACCTATCCATGCTGGCAGACGGGATTCCCGGTTTAACGCCCATCCGGGGAGGGACACATCTCGGACACATTGATGAATCACCTCGCCTGTGAAACACCGAACTGACAGTTTATAGCTGGGTCGGGATTCAAACCCAGGCTAGACAGCTTAGAGGTGAGTGTGTGTACCCCTAGGTCATCCTGTCAGCCAGGAATTAAAAAAAAAAAGATTGCAATTAAATTTTTTTTAAATGAACTATATTTTTTAATCAATGCATTATTATGGATGGATAAATGTAACGAAAGTTTAAATGACGAGTTAGTCTGTGGGCAACATTGGGCGATCTTTACAATTATTGCCAGCTAAAGTCTTCAGAAATTGTCATCACATTTAACATGCCTTTTCATGTTTTGCATTATAACAGGATTACATATTACTAGGGCATGCCCGTACAAAATCTATATCTAAAATTATATCCCCCCCCTCTATTTACATGAAATGGTTTGGTCCAAAGCGAACGGCTTGCGAGTACGGTGACAATCCCCCCCCCCCTCTATTTACATGAAATGGTTTGGTCCAAAGCGAACGGCTTGCGGAGTTTGGTAAAGAAATCGCCATAGCGTGCACAAACGCGCAGGAAAGCGAAAGAATCGCAAATTAGTTTTAATTAGTTTTAAAACACAGTTTAACGCCAACATAGCGGCAACATAGTTTGCCAACGTGAAATAAATGAATACGCTCTCAAATGTGCCGTCCGAGGCAGAGTCTGTTCGCCACGTTCGGCACACGTGATAACTCGCTGCTCTCTGATTGGTTGAATCGTTTTTTGGACATAGCTCGGTAACTACTTGTCCGATTAATATGAAACCTTGAAAAGGCACATCCTCGGGTCCCCAGCAATATACCTGGCAAGTTTCAAGTATATCGGACCCGTGGTTGTCGAGAAACAGCGGTCACAGACAAACATACAGACATACAAACATACACACAGAGATTACTGGAATTATAGATAGATACTGGCAATGTAAAACGTGTATTCACTCTAAAAGTGAGTGCTAAAGCTCATATTACAGCAGAGAATACTTTAGACTGATTCATTCCAAGGACCAATTGAACGAATGAGTATTTGATTGAACAAGACTAATATATAATTTATTCCAACTGGTCATGGGAAACGATCATCAACCTTTAACACCAATATTCTTGGCCTGGCTTAATTCGGCAACAGCATGGAACTGATTTCAGATGTATTTCATAGAAATTCGTGAATATGCATAAATAAATATAATGCATTCCACTGGTGAAAATAGAATGTCAGTTCGTTTTGGTTTCTATATTGAATGATGAGAGCTCATGATTGTTTGCTACCTTCGGCGATATTGACATTACAACTGTCTCTGAGCGTCAACATGGCTTAATTTAATCTTCTTCTTTAACGGGCACAATTATTCCCATGTTCTTGGGGGGTTGGCTCGGGGAAAGCATGACCCAAGTCTTTAACGAAGCAGATGGCCTGATGTTTGACTCCGGTTAGGGCAGGAATTTAGACTATGGTGCTGGTGATAGCTCACCTACTCTTCGCGAAGAACACCATGGGGGCTTTAAAGTCTAAGAAACCATGCCGGAAGATGTGTTGCTTGTTTAACATCCATCCAAGAGATGGCACATATTGATGAATCGCCTTGCCTGTGAAACACCAGGATGACAGTGTATGGGTGGGTCGGGATTCAAACCCAGGCTTGACAGCTTAGAGTCGAGAATGTGTATCCTGAGGCCATCCTGCTAATAGGTGAGAGAGTGTATACTGAGGCCATCCTGCTAATAGGTGAGAATGTGTATCATGAGGACATCCTGCTTAGAGGTGAGAATGTGTATCCTGAGGCCATCCTGCTAATAGGTGAGAGAGTGTATCCTGAGGACATCCTGCTAATAGGTGAGAATGTGTATCCTGAGGACATCCTGCTTAGAGGTGAGAATGTGTATCCTGAGGCCATCCTGCTAATAGGTGAGAGAGTGTATCCTGAGGACATCCTGCTAATAGGTGAGAGTGTGTATCCTGAGGACATCCTGCTTAGAGGTGAGAATGTGTATCCTGAGGCCATCCTGCTAATAGGTGAGAGAATGTATCCTGAGGACATCCTGCTTAGAGGTGAGAGAGTGTATCCTGAGGCCATCCTGCTTAGAGGTGAGAGTGTGTATCCTGAGGTCATCCTGCTTAGAGGTGAGAATGTGTATCCTGAGGACATCCTGCTTAGAGGTGAGAATGTGTATCCTGAGGACATCCTGCTTAGAGGTGAGAATGTGTATCCTGAGGACATCCTGCTTAGAGGTGAGAATGTGTATCCTGAGGACATCCTGCCTTGAGGTGAGAATGTGTATCCTGAGGCCATCCTGCCTTGAGGTGAGAATGTGTATCCTGAGGCCATCCTGCTTAGAGGTGAGAGAGTGTATCCTGAGGACATCCTGCTAATAGGTGAGAGTGTGTATCCTGAGGACATCCTGCTTAGAGGTGAGAATGTGTATCCTGAGGCCATCCTGCTAATAGGTGAGAGAATGTATCCTGAGGACATCCTGCTTAGAGGTGAGAGAGTGTATCCTGAGGCCATCCTGCTTAGAGGTGAGAGTGTGTATCCTGAGGTCATCCTGCTTAGAGGTGAGAATGTGTATCCTGAGGACATCCTGCTTAGAGGTGAGAATGTGTATCCTGAGGACATCCTGCTTAGAGGTGAGAATGTGTATCCTGAGGACATCCTGCTTAGAGGTGAGAATGTGTATCCTGAGGACATCCTGCTTAGATGTGAGAATGTGTATCCTGAGGACATCCTGCTTAGAGGTGAGAATGTGTATCCTGAGGACATCCTGCTTAGAGGTGAGAGAGTGTATCCTGAGGCCATCCTGCTTAGAGGTGAGAGTGTGTATCGTGAGGTCATCCTGCTAAGAGGTGAGAATGTGTATCCTGAGGACATCCTGCTTAGAGGTGAGAATGTGTATCCTGAGGACATCCTGCTTAGAGGTGAGAGTGTGTATCCTGAGGTCATCCTGCTTAGAGGTGAGAATGTGTATCCTGAGGACATCCTGCTTAGAGGTGAGAGTGTGTATCCTGAGGCCATCCTGCTAATAGGTGAGAGTGTGTATCATGAGGATATCCTGCTTAGAGGTGAGAGTGTGTATCCTGAGGACATCCTGCTTAGAGGTGAGAGAGTGTATCCTGAGGCCATCCTGCTTAGAGGTGAGAGTGTGTATCCTGAGGTCATCCTGCTTAGAGGTGAGAATGTGTATCCTGAGGACATCCTGCTTAGAGGTGAGAATGTGTATCCTGAGGACATCCTGCTTAGAGGTGAGAATGTGTATCCTGAGGACATCCTGCCTTGAGGTGAGAATGTGTATCCTGAGGCCATCCTGCCTTGAGGTGAGAATGTGTATCCTGAGGCCATCCTGCTTAGAGGTGAGAGAGTGTATCCTGAGGACATCCTGCTAATAGGTGAGAGTGTGTATCCTGAGGACATCCTGCTTAGAGGTGAGAATGTGTATCCTGAGGCCATCCTGCTAATAGGTGAGAGAATGTATCCTGAGGACATCCTGCTTAGAGGTGAGAGAGTGTATCCTGAGGCCATCCTGCTTAGAGGTGAGAGTGTGTATCCTGAGGTCATCCTGCTTAGAGGTGAGAATGTGTATCCTGAGGACATCCTGCTTAGAGGTGAGAATGTGTATCCTGAGGACATCCTGCTTAGAGGTGAGAATGTGTATCCTGAGGACATCCTGCTTAGAGGTGAGAATGTGTATCCTGAGGACATCCTGCTTAGATGTGAGAATGTGTATCCTGAGGACATCCTGCCTTGAGGTGAGAATGTGTATCCTGAGGCCATCCTGCTTAGAGGTGAGAGAGTGTATCCTGAGGACATCCTGCTTAGAGGTGAGAATGTGTATCCTGAGGACATCCTGCTTAGAGGTGAGAATGTGTATCCTGAGGACATCCTGCTTAGAGGTGAGAGTGTGTATCCTGAGGACATCCTGCTTAGAGATGAGAGTGTGTATCCTGAGGCCATCCTGCTCATAGGTGAGAGTGTGTATCCTGAGGACATCCTGCTAAAAGGTGAGAGAGTGTATCCTGAGGACAATCCTGCTAATAGGTGAGAGTGTGTATCATGAGGATATCCTGCTTAGAGGTGAGAGTGTGTATCCTGAGGACATCCTGCTTAGAGGTGAGAGTGTGTATCCTGAGGACATCCTGCTTAGAGATGAGAGTGTGTATCCTGAGGACATCCTGCTAAAAGGTGAGAGAGTGTATCCTGAGGACAATCCTGCTAATAGGTGAGAGTGTGTATCATGAGGATATCCTGCTTAGAGGTGAGAGTGTGTATCCTGAGGCCATCCTGCTAATAGGTGAGAGTGTGTATCCTGAGGACATCCTGCTAATAGGTGAGAGAGTGTATCCTGAGGACATCCTGCTAATAGGTGAGAGAGTGTATCCTGAGGCCATCCTGCTAATAGGTGAGAGTGTGTATCCTGAAGCCATCCTGCTAATAGGTGAGAGAGTGTATCCTGAGGCCATCCTGCTAATAGGTGAGAGAGTGTATCCTGAGGCCATCCTGCTAATAGGTGAGAGTGTGTATCCTGAGGCCATCCTGCTAATAGGTGAGAGTGTGTATCCTGAGGACATCCTGCTAATAGGTGAGAGAGTGTATCCTGAGGCCATCCTGCTAATAGGTGAGAGTGTGTATCCTGAGGCCATCCTGCTAATAGGTGAGAGTGTGTATCATGAGGACATCCTGCTAATAGGTGAGAGAGTGTATCCTGAGGCCATCCTGCTAATAGGTGAGAGTGTGTATCCTGAGGACATCCTGCTAATAGGTGAGAGAGTGTATCCTGAGGACATCCTGCTAATAGGTGAGAGAGTGTATCCTGAGGACATCCTGCTAATAGGTGAGAGAGTGTATCCTGAGGACATCCTGCTTAGAGATGAGAGTGTGTATCCTGAGGCCATCCTGCTAATAGGTGAGAGTGTGTATCCTGAGGACATCCTGCTAATAGGTGAGAGAGTGTATCCTGAGGACATCCTGCTAATAGGTGAGAGTGTGTATCCTGAGGACATCCTGCTAATAGGTGAGAGAGTGTATCCTGAGGACATCCTGCTAATAGGTGAGAGAGTGTATCCTGAGGACATCCTGCTTAGAGATGAGAGTGTGTATCCTGAGGCCATCCTGCTAATAGGTGAGAGAGTGTATCCTGAGGACATCCTGCTAATAGGTGAGAGTGTGTAACCTGAGGCCATCCTGCTAATAGGTGAGAGAGTGTATCCTGAGGACATCCTGCTTAGAGGTGAGAGTGTGTATCCTGAGGACATCCTGCTTAGAGGTGAGAATGTGTATCCTGAGGACATCCTGCTTAGAGGTGAGAATGTGTATCCTGAGGCCATCCTGCTAATAGGTGAGAGTGTGTATCCTGAGGCCATCCTGCTAATAGGTGAGAGTGTGTATCCTGAGGACATCCTGCTTAGAGGTGAGAGTGTGTAAAATGAGGCCATCCTGCTTAGAGGTGAGAGTGTGTATCCTGAGGCCATCCTGCTAATAGGTGAGAGAGTGTATCCTGAGGACATCCTGCTTAGAGGTGAGAGTGTGTATCCTGAGGCCATCCTGCTTAGAGGTGAGAGTGTGTATCCTGAGGCCATCCTGCTAATAGGTGAGAGAGTGTATCCTGAGGACATCCTGCTTAGAGGTGAGAGTGTGTATCCTAAGGACATCCTGCTTAGAGGTGAGAATGTGTATCCTGAGGCCATCCTGCTAAAAGGTGAGAGTGTGTATCCTGAGACCATCCTGCTAATAGGTGAGAGTGTGTATCCTGAGGACATCCTGCTTAGAGGTGAGAGTGTGTAAAATGAGGCCATCCTGCTAATAGGTGAGAGTGTGTATCCTGAGGACATCCTGCTTCGAGGTGAGAGTGTGTATCATGAGGACATCCTGCTTAGAGGTGAGAGTGTGTATCCTGAGGACATCCTGCTAATAGGTGAGAGTGTGTATCCTGAGGACATCCTGCTAATAGGTGAGAGTGTGTATCCTGAGGCCATCCTGCTAATAGGTGAGAGTGTGTATCATGAGGATATCCTGCTTAGAGGTGAGAGTGTGTATCCTGAGGACATCCTGCTTAGAGGTGAGAGAGTGTATCCTGAGGCCATCCTGCTAATAGGTGAGAGAGTGTATCCTGAGGACATCCTGCTAATAGGTGAGAGAGTGTATCCTGAGGACATCCTGCTTAGAGATGAGAGTGTGTATCCTGAGGCCATCCTGCTAATAGGTGAGAGTGTGTATCCTGAGGCCATCCTGCTAATAGGTGAGAGTGTGTATCCTGAGGACATCCTGCTTAGAGGTGAGAGTGTGTAAAATGAGGCCATCCTGCTTAGAGGTGAGAGTGTGTATCCTGAGGCCATCCTGCTAATAGGTGAGAGAGTGTATCCTGAGGACATCCTGCTAATAGGTGAGAGTGTGTATCCTGAGGCCATCCTGCTTAGAGGTGAGAGTGTGTATCCTGAGGCCATCCTGCTAAAAGGTGAGAGAGTGTATCCTGAGGACATCCTGCTTAGAGGTGAGAGTGTGTATCCTAAGGACATCCTGCTTAGAGGTGAGAATGTGTATCCTGAGGCCATCCTGCTAATAGGTGAGAGTGTGTATCCTGAGACCATCCTGCTAATAGGTGAGAGTGTGTATCCTGAGGACATCCTGCTTAGAGGTGAGAGTGTGTAAAATGAGGCCATCCTGCTAATAGGTGAGAGTGTGTATCCTGAGGACATCCTGCTTCGAGGTGAGAGTGTGTATCATGAGGACATCCTGCTTAGAGGTGAGAGTGTGTATCCTGAGGACATCCTGCTAATAGGTGAGAGTGTGTATCCTGAGGACATCCTGCTAATAGGTGAGAGTGTGTATCCTGAGGACATCCTGCTTATAGGTGAGAGTGTGTAACCTGAGGCCATCCTGCTAATAGGTGAGAGTGTGTAAAATGAGGACATCCTGCTTAGAGGTGAGAGTGTGTAAAATGAGGCCATCCTGCTAATAGGTGAGAGAGTGTATCCTGAGGACATCCTGCTAATAGGTGAGAGAGTGTATCCTGAGGACATCCTGCTAATAGGTGAGAGAGTGTATCCTGAGGACATCCTGCTTCGAGGTGAGAGTGTGTATCCTGAGGACATCCTGCTTAGAGGTGAGAATGTGTATCCTGAGGACATCCTGCTTAGAGGTGAGAATGTGTATCCTGAGGCCATCCTGCTAATAGGTGAGAGTGTGTATCCTGAGGCCATCCTGCTAATAGGTGAGAGTGTGTATCCTGAGGACATCCTGCTTAGAGGTGAGAGTGTGTAAAATGAGGCCATCCTGCTTAGAGGTGAGAGTGTGTATCCTGAGGCCATCCTGCTAATAGGTGAGAGAGTGTATCCTGAGGACATCCTGCTTAGTGGTGAGAGTGTGTATCCTGAGGCCATCCTGCTTAGAGGTGAGAGTGTGTATCCTGAGGCCATCCTGCTAATAGGTGAGAGAGTGTATCCTGAGGACATCCTGCTTAGAGGTGAGAGTGTGTAAAATGAGGCCATCCTGCTTAGAGGTGAGAGTGTGTATCCTGAGGCCATCCTGCTAATAGGTGAGAGTGTGTATCCTGAGGACATCCTGCTTAGAGGTGAGAGTGTGTAAAATGAGGCCATCCTGCTTAGAGGTGAGAGTGTGTATCCTGAGGCCATCCTGCTAATAGGTGAGAGAGTGTATCCTGAGGACATCCTGCTTAGAGGTGAGAGTGTGTATCCTGAGGCCATCCTGCTTAGAGGTGAGAGTGTGTATCCTGAGGCCATCCTGCTAATAGGTGAGAGAGTGTATCCTGAGGACATCCTGCTTAGAGGTGAGAGTGTGTATCCTAAGGACATCCTGCTAATAGGTGAGAGAGTGTATCCTGAGGACATCCTGCTAATAGGTGAGAGTGTGTATCATGAGGATATCCTGCTTAGAGGTGAGAGTGTGTATCCTGAGGACATCCTGCTTAGAGGTGAGAGTGTGTATCCTGAGGACATCCTGCTTAGAGATGAGAGTGTGTATCCTGAGGCCATCCTGCTAATAGGTGAGAGTGTGTATCCTGAGGCCATCCTGCTAATAGGTGAGAGTGTGTATCCTGAGGACATCCTGCTAAAAGGTGAGAGAGTGTATCCTGAGGACATCCTGCTAATAGGTGAGAGTGTGTATCATGAGGATATCCTGCTTAGAGGTGAGAGTGTGTATCCTGAGGACATCCTGCTTAGAGGTGAGAGTGTGTATCCTGAGGACATCCTGCTTCGAGATGAGAGTGTGTATCCTGAGGCCATCCTGCTAATAGGTGAGAGTGTGTATCCTGAGGACATCCTGCTAATAGGTGAGAGAGTGTATCCTGAGGCCATCCTGCTAATAGGTGAGAGTGTGTATCCTGAGGCCATCCTGCTAATAGGTGAGAGAGTGTATCCTGAGGACATCCTGCTAATAGGTGAGAGAGTGTATCCTGAGGACATCCTGCTTAGAGATGAGAGTGTGTATCCTGAGGCCATCCTGCTAATAGGTGAGAGTGTGTATCCTGAGGACATCCGGCTAATAGGTGAGAGAGTGTATCCTGAGGACATCCTGCTAATAGGTGAGAGAGTGTATCCTGAGGACATCCTGCTAATAGGTGAGAGTGTGTATCCTGAGGCCATCCTGCTAATAGGTGAGAGAGTGTATCCTGAGGACATCCTGCTTAGAGGTAAGAGTGTGTATCCTGAGGACATCATGCTTAGAGGTGAGAATGTGTATCCTGAGGACATCCTGCTTAGAGGTGAGAATGTGTATCCTGAGGCCATCCTGCTAATAGGTGAGAGTGTGTATCCTGAGGCCATCCTGCTAATAGGTGAGAGTGTGTATCCTGAGGACATCCTGCTTAGAGGTGAGAGTGTGTAAAATGAGGCCATCCTGCTTAGAGGTGAGAGTGTGTATCCTGAGGCCATCCTGCTAATAGGTGAGAGAGTGTATCCTGAGGACATCCTGCTTAGAGGTGAGAGTGTGTATCCTGAGGCCATCCTGCTTAGAGGTGAGAGTGTGTATCCTGAGGCCATCCTGCTAATAGGTGAGAGAGTGTATCCTGAGACCATCCTGCTAATAGGTGAGAGTGTGTATCCTGAGGACATCCTGCTTAGAGGTGAGAGTGTGTAAAATGAGGCCATCCTGCTAATAGGTGAGAGTGTGTATCCTGAGGACATCCTGCTTCGAGGTGAGAGTGTGTATCATGAGGACATCCTGCTTAGAGGTGAGAGTGTGTATCCTGAGGACATCCTGCTAATAGGTGAGAGTGTGTATCCTGAGGCCATCCTGCTAATAGGTGAGAGTGTGTATCATGAGGATATCCTGCTTAGAGGTGAGAGTGTGCATCCTGAGGACATCCTGCTTAGAGGTGAGAGAGTGTATCCTGAGGCCATCCTGCTTAGAGGTGAGAGTGTGTATCCTGAGGCCATCCTGCCTTGAGGTGAGAATGTGTATCCTGAGGACATCCTGCTTAGAGGTGAGAGAGTGTATCCTGAGGCCATCCTGCTTAGAGGTGAGAGAGTGTATCCTGAGGACATCCTGCTTAGAGGTGAGAATGTGTATCCTGAGGACATTCTGCTTAGAGGTGAGAATGTGTATCCTGAGGACATCCTGCTTAGAGGTGAGAATGTGTATCCTGAGGACATCCTGCCTTGAGGTGAGAATGTGTATCCTGAGGACATCCTGCTTAGAGGTGAGAGAGTGTATCCTGAGGACATCCTGCTAATAGGTGAGAGTGTGTATCATGAGGATATCCTGCTTAGAGGTGAGAGTGTGCATCCTGAGGACATCCTGCTTAGAGGTGAGAGAGTGTATCCTGAGGCCATCCTGCTTAGAGGTGAGAGTGTGTATCCTGAGGCCATCCTGCCTTGAGGTGAGAATGTGTATCCTGAGGACATCCTGCTTAGAGGTGAGAATGTGTATCCTGAGGTCATCCTGCTTAGAGGTGAGAATGTGTATCCTGAGGACATCCTGCTTAGAGGTGAGAATGTGTATCCTGAGGACATCCTGCTTAGAGGTGAGAATGTGTATCCTGAGGACATCCTGCCTTGAGGTGAGAATGTGTATCCTGAGGCCATCCTGCCTTGAGGTGAGAATGTGTATCCTGAGGACATCCTGCTTAGAGGTGAGAGAGTGTATCCTGAGGACATCCTGCTTAGAGGTGAGAATGTGTATCCTGAGGACATTCTGCTTAGAGGTGAGAATGTGTATCCTGAGGACATCCTGCTTAGAGGTGAGAGTGTGTATCCTGAGGACATCCTGCTTAGAGGTGAGAGAGTGTATCCTGAGGACATCCTGCTAATAGGTGAGAGTGTGTATCCTGAGGACATCCTGCTAAAAGGTGAGAGAGTGTATCCTGAGGACATCCTGCTAATAGGTGAGAGTGTGTATCATGAGGATATCCTGCTTAGAGGTGAGAGTGTGTATCCTGAGGACATCCTGCTTAGAGGTGAGAGTGTGTATCCTAAGGACATCCTGCTAATAGGTGAGAGAGTGTATCCTGAGGACATCCTGCTTAGAGGTGAGAGTGTGTATCCTGAGGCCATCCTGCTTAGAGGTGAGAATGTGTATCCTGAGGCCATCCTGCTTAGAGGTGAGAATGTGTATCCTGAGGCCATCCTGCTAATAGGTGAGAGTGTGTATCCTGAGGCCATCCTGCTAATAGGTGAGAGAGTGTATCCTGAGGCCATCCTGCTTAGAGGTGAGAATGTGTATCCTGAGGCCATCCTGCTAATAGGTGAGAGTGTGTATCCTGAGACCATCCTGCTAATAGGTGAGAGTGTGTATCCTGAGGACATCCTGCTTAGAGGTGAGAGTGTGTAAAATGAGGCCATCCTGCTAATAGGTGAGAGTGTGTATCCTGAGGACATCCTGCTTCGAGGTGAGAGTGTGTATCATGAGGACATCCTGCTTAGAGGTGAGAGTGTGTATCCTGAGGACATCCTGCTAATAGGTGAGAGTGTGTATCCTGAGGACATCCTGCTAATAGGTGAGAGTGTGTATCCTGAGGCCATCCTGCTAATAGGTGAGAGTGTGTATCATGAGGATATCCTGCTTAGAGGTGAGAGTGTGTATCCTGAGGACATCCTGCTTAGAGGTGAGAGAGTGTATCCTGAGGCCATCCTGCTTAGAGGTGAGAGTGTGTATCCTGAGGTCATCCTGCTTAGAGGTGAGAATGTGTATCCTGAGGACATCCTGCTTAGAGGTGAGAATGTGTATCCTGAGGACATCCTGCTTAGAGGTGAGAATGTGTATCCTGAGGACATCCTGCCTTGAGGTGAGAATGTGTATCCTGAGGACATCCTGCCTTGAGGTGAGAATGTGTATCCTGAGGCCATCCTGCTTAGAGGTGAGAGAGTGTATCCTGAGGACATCCTGCTTAGAGGTGAGAATGTGTATCCTGAGGACATCCTGCTTAGAGATGAGAATGTGTATCCTGAGGCCATCCTGCTAATAGGTGAGAGTGTGTATCCTGAGGACATCCTGCTAATAGGTGAGAATGTGTATCCTGAGGCCATCCTGCTAATAGGTGAGAGTGTGTATCCTGAGGCCATCCTGCTAATAGGTGAGAGTGTGTATCCTGAGGACATCCTGCTTAGAGGTGAGAGTGTGTAAAATGAGGCCATCCTGCTTAGAGGTGAGAGTGTGTATCCTGAGGCCATCCTGCTAATAGGTGAGAGAGTGTATCCTGAGGACATCCTGCTTAGAGGTGAGAGTGTGTATCCTGAGGCCATCCTGCTTAGAGGTGAGAGTGTGTATCCTGAGGCCATCCTGCTAATAGGTGAGAGAGTGTATCCTGAGACCATCCTGCTAATAGGTGAGAGTGTGTATCCTGAGGACATCCTGCTTAGAGGTGAGAGTGTGTAAAATGAGGCCATCCTGCTAATAGGTGAGAGTGTGTATCCTGAGGACATCCTGCTTCGAGGTGAGAGTGTGTATCATGAGGACATCCTGCTTAGAGGTGAGAGTGTGTATCCTGAGGACATCCTGCTAATAGGTGAGAGTGTGTATCCTGAGGCCATCCTGCTAATAGGTGAGAGTGTGTATCATGAGGATATCCTGCTTAGAGGTGAGAGTGTGCATCCTGAGGACATCCTGCTTAGAGGTGAGAGAGTGTATCCTGAGGCCATCCTGCTTAGAGGTGAGAGTGTGTATCCTGAGGCCATCCTGCCTTGAGGTGAGAATGTGTATCCTGAGGACATCCTGCTTAGAGGTGAGAGAGTGTATCCTGAGGCCATCCTGCTTAGAGGTGAGAGAGTGTATCCTGAGGACATCCTGCTTAGAGGTGAGAATGTGTATCCTGAGGACATTCTGCTTAGAGGTGAGAATGTGTATCCTGAGGACATCCTGCTTAGAGGTGAGAATGTGTATCCTGAGGACATCCTGCCTTGAGGTGAGAATGTGTATCCTGAGGACATCCTGCTTAGAGGTGAGAGAGTGTATCCTGAGGACATCCTGCTAATAGGTGAGAGTGTGTATCATGAGGATATCCTGCTTAGAGGTGAGAGTGTGCATCCTGAGGACATCCTGCTTAGAGGTGAGAGAGTGTATCCTGAGGCCATCCTGCTTAGAGGTGAGAGTGTGTATCCTGAGGCCATCCTGCCTTGAGGTGAGAATGTGTATCCTGAGGACATCCTGCTTAGAGGTGAGAATGTGTATCCTGAGGTCATCCTGCTTAGAGGTGAGAATGTGTATCCTGAGGACATCCTGCTTAGAGGTGAGAATGTGTATCCTGAGGACATCCTGCTTAGAGGTGAGAATGTGTATCCTGAGGACATCCTGCCTTGAGGTGAGAATGTGTATCCTGAGGCCATCCTGCCTTGAGGTGAGAATGTGTATCCTGAGGACATCCTGCTTAGAGGTGAGAGAGTGTATCCTGAGGACATCCTGCTTAGAGGTGAGAATGTGTATCCTGAGGACATTCTGCTTAGAGGTGAGAATGTGTATCCTGAGGACATCCTGCTTAGAGGTGAGAGTGTGTATCCTGAGGACATCCTGCTTAGAGGTGAGAGAGTGTATCCTGAGGACATCCTGCTAATAGGTGAGAGTGTGTATCCTGAGGACATCCTGCTAAAAGGTGAGAGAGTGTATCCTGAGGACATCCTGCTAATAGGTGAGAGTGTGTATCATGAGGATATCCTGCTTAGAGGTGAGAGTGTGTATCCTGAGGACATCCTGCTTAGAGGTGAGAGTGTGTATCCTAAGGACATCCTGCTAATAGGTGAGAGAGTGTATCCTGAGGACATCCTGCTTAGAGGTGAGAGTGTGTATCCTGAGGCCATCCTGCTTAGAGGTGAGAATGTGTATCCTGAGGCCATCCTGCTTAGAGGTGAGAATGTGTATCCTGAGGCCATCCTGCTAATAGGTGAGAGTGTGTATCCTGAGGCCATCCTGCTAATAGGTGAGAGAGTGTATCCTGAGGCCATCCTGCTTAGAGGTGAGAATGTGTATCCTGAGGCCATCCTGCTAATAGGTGAGAGTGTGTATCCTGAGACCATCCTGCTAATAGGTGAGAGTGTGTATCCTGAGGACATCCTGCTTAGAGGTGAGAGTGTGTAAAATGAGGCCATCCTGCTAATAGGTGAGAGTGTGTATCCTGAGGACATCCTGCTTCGAGGTGAGAGTGTGTATCATGAGGACATCCTGCTTAGAGGTGAGAGTGTGTATCCTGAGGACATCCTGCTAATAGGTGAGAGTGTGTATCCTGAGGACATCCTGCTAATAGGTGAGAGTGTGTATCCTGAGGCCATCCTGCTAATAGGTGAGAGTGTGTATCATGAGGATATCCTGCTTAGAGGTGAGAGTGTGTATCCTGAGGACATCCTGCTTAGAGGTGAGAGAGTGTATCCTGAGGCCATCCTGCTTAGAGGTGAGAGTGTGTATCCTGAGGTCATCCTGCTTAGAGGTGAGAATGTGTATCCTGAGGACATCCTGCTTAGAGGTGAGAATGTGTATCCTGAGGACATCCTGCTTAGAGGTGAGAATGTGTATCCTGAGGACATCCTGCCTTGAGGTGAGAATGTGTATCCTGAGGACATCCTGCCTTGAGGTGAGAATGTGTATCCTGAGGCCATCCTGCTTAGAGGTGAGAGAGTGTATCCTGAGGACATCCTGCTTAGAAGTGAGAATGTGTATCCTGAGGACATCCTGCTTAGAGATGAGAATGTGTATCCTGAGGCCATCCTGCTAATAGGTGAGAGTGTGTATCCTGAGGACATCCTGCTAATAGGTGAGAATGTGTATCCTGAGGCCATCCTGCTAATAGGTGAGAGTGTGTATCCTGAGGACATCCTGCTAATAGGTGAGAGAGTGTATCCTGAGGACATCCTGCTTAGAGGTGAGAATGTGTATCCTGAGGACATCCTGCTTAGAGGTGAGAATGTGTATCCTGAGGACATCCTGCTTAGAGGTGAGAATGTGTATCCTGAGGACATCCTGCTTAGAGGTGAGAATGTGTATCCTGAGGACATCCTGCCTTGAGGTGAGAATGTGTATCCTGAGGCCATCCTGCTTAGAGGTGAGAGAGTGTATCCTGAGGACATCCTGCTTAGAGGTGAGAATGTGTATCCTGAGGACATCCTGCTTAGAGGTGAGAATGTGTATCCTGAGGACATCCTGCTTAGAGGTGAGAGTGTGTATCCTGAGGACATCCTGCTTAGAGATGAGAGTGTGTATCCTGAGGCCATCCTGCTAATAGGTGAGAGTGTGTATCCTGAGGACATCCTGCTAAAAGGTGAGAGAGTGTATCCTGAGGACATTCTGCTTAGAGGTGAGAATGTGTATCCTGAGGACATCCTGCTTAGAGGTGAGAGAGTGTATCCTGAGGACATTCTGCTTAGAGGTGAGAATGTGTATCCTGAGGACATCCTGCTTAGAGGTGAGAGTGTGTATCCTGAGGACATCCTGCTTAGAGGTGAGAGAGTGTATCCTGAGGACATCCTGCTAATAGGTGAGAGTGTGTATCCTGAGGACATCCTGCTAAAAGGTGAGAGAGTGTATCCTGAGGACATCCTGCTAATAGGTGAGAGTGTGTATCATGAGGATATCCTGCTTAGAGGTGAGAGTGTGTATCCTGAGGACATCCTGCTTAGAGGTGAGAGTGTGTATCCTAAGGACATCCTGCTAATAGGTGAGAGAGTGTATCCTGAGGACATCCTGCTTAGAGGTGAGAGTGTGTATCCTGAGGCCATCCTGCTTAGAGGTGAGAATGTGTATCCTGAGGCCATCCTGCTAATAGGTGAGAGTGTGTATCCTGAGGCCATCCTGCTAATAGGTGAGAGAGTGTATCCTGAGGCCATCCTGCTTAGAGGTGAGAATGTGTATCCTGAGGCCATCCTGCTAATAGGTGAGAGTGTGTATCCTGAGACCATCCTGCTAATAGGTGAGAGTGTGTATCCTGAGGACATCCTGCTTAGAGGTGAGAGTGTGTAAAATGAGGCCATCCTGCTAATAGGTGAGAGTGTGTATCCTGAGGACATCCTGCTTCGAGGTGAGAGTGTGTATCATGAGGACATCCTGCTTAGAGGTGAGAGTGTGTATCCTGAGGACATCCTGCTAATAGGTGAGAGTGTGTATCCTGAGGACATCCTGCTAATAGGTGAGAGTGTGTATCCTGAGGCCATCCTGCTAATAGGTGAGAGTGTGTATCATGAGGATATCCTGCTTAGAGGTGAGAGTGTGTATCCTGAGGACATCCTGCTTAGAGGTGAGAGAGTGTATCCTGAGGCCATCCTGCTTAGAGGTGAGAGTGTGTATCCTGAGGTCATCCTGCTTAGAGGTGAGAATGTGTATCCTGAGGACATCCTGCTTAGAGGTGAGAATGTGTATCCTGAGGACATCCTGCTTAGAGGTGAGAATGTGTATCCTGAGGACATCCTGCCTTGAGGTGAGAATGTGTATCCTGAGGACATCCTGCCTTGAGGTGAGAATGTGTATCCTGAGGCCATCCTGCTTAGAGGTGAGAGAGTGTATCCTGAGGACATCCTGCTTAGAGGTGAGAATGTGTATCCTGAGGACATCCTGCTTAGAGATGAGAATGTGTATCCTGAGGCCATCCTGCTAATAGGTGAGAGTGTGTATCCTGAGGACATCCTGCTAATAGGTGAGAATGTGTATCCTGAGGCCATCCTGCTAATAGGTGAGAGTGTGTATCCTGAGGACATCCTGCTAATAGGTGAGAGAGTGTATCCTGAGGACATCCTGCTTAGAGGTGAGAATGTGTATCCTGAGGACATCCTGCTTAGAGGTGAGAATGTGTATCCTGAGGACATCCTGCTTAGAGGTGAGAATATGTATCCTGAGGACATCCTGCTTAGAGGTGAGAATGTGTATCCTGAGGACATCCTGCCTTGAGGTGAGAATGTGTATCCTGAGGCCATCCTGCTTAGAGGTGAGAGAGTGTATCCTGAGGACATCCTGCTTAGAGGTGAGAATGTGTATCCTGAGGACATCCTGCTTAGAGGTGAGAATGTGTATCCTGAGGACATCCTGCTTAGAGGTGAGAGTGTGTATCCTGAGGACATCCTGCTTAGAGATGAGAGTGTGTATCCTGAGGCCATCCTGCTAATAGGTGAGAGTGTGTATCCTGAGGACATCCTGCTAAAAGGTGAGAGAGTGTATCCTGAGGACATCCTGCTAATAGGTGAGAGTGTGTCTCATGAGGATATCCTGCTTAGAGGTGAGAGTGTGTATCCTGAGGACATCCTGCTTAGAGGTGAGAGTGTGTATCCTGAGGACATCCTGCTTAGAGATGAGAGTGTGTATCCTGAGGCCATCCTGCTAATAGGTGAGAGTGTGTATCCTGAGGCCATCCTGCTAATAGGTGAGAGTGTGTATCCTGAGGACATCCTGCTAAAAGGTGAGAGAGTGTATCCTGAGGACATCCTGCTAATAGGTGAGAGTGTGTATCATGAGGATATCCTGCTTAGAGGTGAGAGTGTGTATCCTGAGGACATCCTGCTTAGAGGTGAGAGTGTGTATCCTGAGGACATCCTGCTTAGAGATGAGAGTGTGTATCCTGAGGCCATCCTGCTAATAGGTGAGAGTGTGTATCCTGAGGACATCCTGCTAATAGGTGAGAGAGTGTATCCTGAGGCCATCCTGCTAATAGGTGAGAGTGTGTATCCTGAGGCCATCCTGCTAATAGGTGAGAGAGTGTATCCTGAGGACATCCTGCTAATAGGTGAGAGAGTGTATCCTGAGGACATCCTGCTTAGAGATGAGAGTGTGTATCCTGAGGCCATCCTGCTAATCGGTGAGAGTGTGTATCCTGAGGACATCCTGCTAATAGGTGAGAGAGTGTATCCTGAGGACATCCTGCTAATAGGTGAGAGAGTGTATCCTGAGGACATCCTGCTAATAGGTGAGAGTGTGTATCCTGAGGCCATCCTGCTAATAGGTGAGAGAGTGTATCCTGAGGACATCCTGCTAATAGGTGAGAGTGTGTATCCTGAGGCCATCCTGCTAATAGGTGAGAGAGTGTATCCTGAGGCCATCCTGCTAATAGGTGAGAGAGTGTATCCTGAGGACATCCTGCTTAGAGGTGAGAGTGTGTATCCTGAGGCCATCCTGCTTAGAGGTGAGAGTGTGTATCCTGAGGCCATCCTGCTAATAGGTGAGAGAGTGTATCCTGAGACCATCCTGCTAATAGGTGAGAGTGTGTATCCTGAGGACATCCTGCTTAGAGGTGAGAGTGTGTAAAATGAGGCCATCCTGCTAATAGGTGAGAGTGTGTATCCTGAGGACATCCTGCTTCGAGGTGAGAGTGTGTATCATGAGGACATCCTGCTTAGAGGTGAGAGTGTGTATCCTGAGGACATCCTGCTAATAGGTGAGAGTGTGTATCCTGAGGCCATCCTGCTAATAGGTGAGAGTGTGTATCATGAGGATATCCTGCTTAGAGGTGAGAGTGTGCATCCTGAGGACATCCTGCTTAGAGGTGAGAGAGTGTATCCTGAGGCCATCCTGCTTAGAGGTGAGAGTGTGTATCCTGAGGTCATCCTGCTTAGAGGTGAGAATGTGTATCCTGAGGACATCCTGCTTAGAGGTGAGAATGTGTATCCTGAGGACATCCTGCTTAGAGGTGAGAATGTGTATCCTGAGGACATCCTGCCTTGAGGTGAGAATGTGTATCCTGAGGACATCCTGCTTAGAGGTGAGAGTGTGTATCCTGAGGACATCCTGCTTAGAGATGAGAGTGTGTATCCTGAGGCCATCCTGCTAATAGGTGAGAGTGTGTATCCTGAGGACATCCTGCTAAAAGGTGAGAGAGTGTATCCTGAGGACATCCTGCTAATAGGTGAGAGTGTGTATCATGAGGATATCCTGCTTAGAGGTGAGTGTGTGTATCCTGAGGACATCCTGCTTAGAGGTGAGAGTGTGTATCCTGAGGACATCCTGCTTAGAGATGAGAGTGTGTATCCTGAGGCCATCCTGCTAATAGGTGAGAGTGTGTATCCTGATTCCTGAGGCCATCCTGCTTATAGGTGAGAGTGTGTATCCTGAGGACATCCTGCTAAAAGGTGAGAGAGTGTATCCTGAGGACATCCTGCTAATAGGTGAGAGAGTGTATCCTGAGGACATCCTGCTTCGAGGTGAGAGTGTGTATCCTGAGGACATCCTGCTTAGAGGTGAGAATGTGTATCCTGAGGACATCCTGCTTAGAGGTGAGA